>NC_138772.1:19500091-19630091 GCF_965119305.1 Pelophylax lessonae
GTCTAAGGATCATTAGCTACTTTCTGACCGCCCGCCGCAGTTATACTGCGGCAGGCAGCCCCGCTGGCGGCGCGCTCCCATCCCCACTCGTCAGCGGGGATTTCGATGCACGGGGCCAATCTGTCCTCCGCGATGTGGCAGTCACGCTAAAAATCGCTGATCGCCGCCATTGCCAGGAAAAAAAACAAAAAAAAACAATAAAAATTACATAAATCTTTCCCCTATAAGGAATAAGTCCTGGATCAGTTATTTGCCGCAGACACTCCACTTCTCATAATAGTGTGCTTAATTTAAATAAATATATAGTGTTACGCAAATAAAAAATTATTAAATTAATTAATTTGTGCTTAAATGATTAAAAACCCAAAATATTTATATGTGACATAATATTAAAGTGCCAATAGTGCTAATAAAGTGGTAAATATAATATAATATAATACTCATAAAAAAGAGAAAATATATAGATATAAAAGTCCAATGTGCAAAGTGCAAAAAGCCAATAAGCAAAGTCCAAAATGTAATCCTAAAGTGATCTGTGCTCCGAGAGAAGTGACCCGAGTGTCACAGTGGACAGCCAGCGTGCACCCCCTTGTGAATGGGTGCTCAATCCACACATGTGAGGTATCGCCACGAACATTAGAGCGAGAGCACTATCTCTAGCCCTAGACCTCCTTTCTAACTCTAAACTGGTAACCTGTAGTGTTGAGCGAACACGGACTGTATTATTCGTGTTCGTACCGAATAATTGGATTTTTTGTACCCGAACACGGACACGGACACTTTACTGTATGTTCGGGTAAAAATCCGTGTTCGGTCGTTTTATTTCCGGGTTTTGCATGCTTTGGCGCTCTTTTCATGGCGGGCTTTCAACAGCCAATCAACAATCGTTTAACTGGTGTGCCTTAAGCCATCCCAGCCATGCCTGCAAATGTCTCAGTAGCTGTGATTGGCCGTCTGAAGCATGTGACCAAGTCTTTATAAGTTCGAGGCAGCCGCAGCGGCGTCATTATGCTGCTTAGATTCAGGGACAGAGCACACATCAACGTGCTGGCTGCTGATTAGGGAAAGATAGGCAGGAAAAAACCATTTGTGTCCGGATAGAATTGAGGGACAGGTCGGAGTGTTTAGGCAGGGCGAGTTGTAGGCATTTTAGGGATAGAGTCTGCTGAATTATATAGGGTCAGTGTCTTCTACAAACTACAATCGATATTGCTGTGTGGGGGGTGGGGTCTGCACTCAATCCTGATCTACGATCTCTTCTCAATCCTGTTAGGGACAGAGTCTGCTGAATTTTAGGGAAACTGTGTTCTACAAACTACAATCGATATTGCTGTGTGGTGTGGGATTGGAGATAGGCAGGTGTCAGTGATCCACATCCATTTTTCTGTGTGTGAGCTGCAGTGAACACAATCTTTTTGGGCTGCAGTGAACACAATCTTTTTGGGCTGCAGTGAACACAATCTTTTTGGGCTGCAGTGAACACAATCTTTTTGGGGTGCAGTGAACAAAATCTTTTTGGGGTGCAGTGAACACAATCCTTTTTGGTGTGCAGTGAACACAATCTTTGTGGGGTGCAGTGAACAAAATCCTTTGTGGGGTGCAGTGAACACAATCTTTTTGGGGTGCAGTGAACAAAATCCTTTTTGGGGTGCAGTGAACAACATCCTTTTTGGGGTGCAGTGAACACAATCTTTTTGGGGTGCAGTGAACAAAATCCTTTGTGGGGTGCAGTGAACACAATCTTTTTGGGGTGCAGTGAACACAATCTTTTTGGGGTGGAGTGAACAACATCCTTTTTGGGGTGCAGTGAACAAAATCCTTTTTGGGGTGCAGTGAACAAAATCATTTTTGGGGTGCAGTGAACACAATCTTTTTGGGGTGCAGTGAACACAATCTTTGTGGGGTGCAGTGAACACAATCTTTTTGGGGTGGAGTGAACAACATCCTTTTTGGGGTGCAGTGAACAACATCCTTTTTGGGGTGCAGTGAACACAATCTTTTTGGGGTGCAGTGAACACAATCTTTGTGGGGTACAGTGAACAGAATCTTTGTGGGGTGCAGTGAACACAATCTTTGGGGGGTACAGTGAACACAATCTTTGTGAGGTGCAGTGAACACAATCTTTGTGGGGTGCAGTGAACACAATCATTGTGGGGTGCAGTGAACTCAATCTTTGTGGGGTACAGTGAACACAATCTCATACTGAAGGTTTGAGGGTGCTGCCTGTTCCATACTCCCCCTACTCCTCATCTAGCCTTTTAGGGGTACAAACAATAGTAATTGGGGCCTAGTGTGGTTGTGTACGTGTGATATACATACACTTTTTTGGTATCATATTTTCTATTCCGCTATTTAATCAAAAACCTTTGGGGATCAGTTAAATTGGGGGATAGTCTGTGTTGGTACGTGTGAGAGAGATCCACCTTTCCAAGTTGTTGGGGTTCATCTCATACTTCTGAAGGTTTGAGGGTGCTGCCTGTTCCATACTCCCCCTACTCCTAGCCTTTTAGGGGTACAAACAATAGTAATTGGGGCCTAGTGTGGTTGTGTACGTGTGATATACATACACTTTTTTGGGATCATATTTTCTATTCCGCTATTTAATCAAAAACCTCTGGGGATCAGTTAAATTGGGGGATAGTCTGTGTTGGTACGTGTGAGAGAGATCCACCTTTCCAAGTTGTTGGGGTTCATCTCATACTTCTGAAGGTTTGAGGGTGCTGCCTGTTCCATACTCCCCCTACTCCTAGCCTTTTATGGGGTACAAACAATAGTAATTGGGGCCTAGTGTGGTTGTGTACGTGTGATATACATACACTTTTTTGGGATCATATTTTCTATTCCGCTATTTAATCAAAAACCTTTGGGGATCAGTTAAATTGGGGGATAGTCTGTGTTGGTACGTGTGAGAGAGATCCACCTTTCCAAGTTGTTGAGGTTCATCTCATACTTCTGAAGGTTTGAGGGTGCTGCCTGTTCCATACTCCCCCTACTCCTAGCCTTTTAGGGGTACAAACAATAGTAATTGGGGCCTAGTGTGGTTGTGTACGTGTGATATACATACACTTTTTTGGGATCATATTTTCTATTCCGCTATTTAATCAAAAACCTTTGGGGATCAGTTAAATTGGGGGATAGTCTGTGTTGGTACGTGTGAGAGAGATCCACCTTTCCAAGTTGTTGGGGTTCATCTCATACTTCTGAAGGTTTGAGGGTGCTGCCTGTTCCATACTCCCCCTACTCCTAGCCTTTTAGGGGTACAAACAATAGTAATTGGGGCCTAGTGTGGTTGTGTACGTGTGATATACATACACTTTTTTGGGATCATATTTTCTATTCCGCTATTTAATCAAAAACCTTTGGGGATCAGTTAAATTGGGGGATAGTCTGTGTTGGTACGTGTGAGAGAGATCCACCTTTCCAAGTTGTTGGGGTTCATCTCATACTTCTGAAGGTTTGAGGGTGCTGCCTGTTCCATACTCCCCCTACTCCTAGCCTTTTAGGGGTACAAACAATAGTAATTGGGGCCTAGTGTGGTTGTGTACGTGTGATATACATACACTTTTTTGGGATCATATTTTCTATTCCGCTATTTAATCAAAAACCTTTGGGGATCAGTTAAATTGGGGGATAGTCTGTGTTGGTACGTGTGAGAGAGATCCACCTTTCCAAGTTGTTGGGGTTCATCTCATACTTCTGAAGGTTTGAGGGTGCTGCCTGTTCCATACTCCCCCTACTCCTAGCCTTTTAGGGGTACAAACAATAGTAATTGGGGCCTAGTGTGGTTGTGTACGTGTGATATACATACACTTTTTTGGGATCATATTTTCTATTCCGCTATTTAATCAAAAACCTTTGGGGATCAGTTAAATTGGGGGATAGTCTGTGTTGGTACGTGTGAGAGAGATCCACCTTTCCAAGTTGTTGAGGTTCATCTCATACTTCTGAAGGTTTGAGGGTGCTGCCTGTTCCATACTCCCCCTACTCCTAGCCTTTTAGGGGTACAAACAATAGTAATTGGGGCCTAGTGTGGTTGTGTACGTGTGATATACATACACTTTTTTGGGATCATATTTTCTATTCCGCTATTTAATCAAAAACCTTTGGGGATCAGTTAAATTGGGGGATAGTCTGTGTTGGTACGTGTGAGAGAGATCCACCTTTCCAAGTTGTTGGGGTTCATCTCATACTTCTGAAGGTTTGAGGGTGCTGCCTGTTCCATACTCCCCCTACTCCTAGCCTTTTAGGGGTACAAACAATAGTAATTGGGGCCTAGTGTGGTTGTGTACGTGTGATATACATACACTTTTTTGGGATCATATTTTCTATTCCGCTATTTAATCAAAAACCTTTGGGGATCAGTTAAATTGGGGGATAGTCTGTGTTGGTACGTGTGAGAGAGATCCACCTTTCCAAGTTGTTGGGGTTCATCTCATACTTCTGAAGGTTTGAGGGTGCTGCCTGTTCCATACTCCCCCTACTCCTAGCCTTTTAGGGGTACAAACAATAGTAATTGGGGCCTAGTGTGGTTGTGTACGTGTGATATACATACACTTTTTTGGGATCATATTTTCTATTCCGCTATTTAATCAAAAACCTTTGGGGATCAGTTAAATTGGGGGATAGTCTGTGTTGGTACGTGTGAGAGAGATCCACCTTTCCAAGTTGTTGGGGTTCATCTCATACTTCTGAAGGTTTGAGGGTGCTGCCTGTTCCATACTCCCCCTACTCCTAGCCTTTTAGGGGTACAAACAATAGTAATTGGGGCCTAGTGTGGTTGTGTACGTGTGATATACATACACTTTTTTGGGATCATATTTTCTATTCCGCTATTTAATCAAAAACCTTTGGGGATCAGTTAAATTGGGGGATAGTCTGTGTTGGTACGTGTGAGAGAGATCCACCTTTCCAAGTTGTTGGGGTTCATCTCATACTTCTGAAGGTTTGAGGGTGCTGCCTGTTCCATACTCCCCCTACTCCTAGCCTTTTAGGGGTACAAACAATAGTAATTGGGGCCTAGTGTGGTTGTGTACGTGTGATATACATACACTTTTTTGGGATCATATTTTCTATTCCGCTATTTAATCAAAAACCTTTGGGGATCAGTTAAATTGGGGGATAGTCTGTGTTGGTACGTGTGAGAGAGATCCACCTTTCCAAGTTGTTGAGGTTCATCTCATACTTCTGAAGGTTTGAGGGTGCTGCCTGTTCCATACTCCCCCTACTCCTAGCCTTTTAGGGGTACAAACAATAGTAATTGGGGCCTAGTGTGGTTGTGTACGTGTGATATACATACACTTTTTTGGGATCATATTTTCTATTCCGCTATTTAATCAAAAACCTTTGGGGATCAGTTAAATTGGGGGATAGTCTGTGTTGGTACGTGTGAGAGAGATCCACCTTTCCAAGTTGTTGGGGTTCATCTCATACTTCTGAAGGTTTGAGGGTGCTGCCTGTTCCATACTCCCCCTACTCCTAGCCTTTTAGGGGTACAAACAATAGTAATTGGGGCCTAGTGTGGTTGTGTACGTGTGATATACATACACTTTTTTGGGATCATATTTTCTATTCCGCTATTTAATCAAAAACCTTTGGGGATCAGTTAAATTGGGGGATAGTCTGTGTTGGTACGTGTGAGAGAGATCCACCTTTCCAAGTTGTTGAGGTTCATCTCATACTTCTGAAGGTTTGAGGGTGCTGCCTGTTCCATACTCCCCCTACTCCTAGCCTTTTAGGGGTACAAACAATAGTAATTGGGGCCTAGTGTGGTTGTGTACGTGTGATATACATACACTTTTTTGGGATCATATTTTCTATTCCGCTATTTAATCAAAAACCTTTGGGGATCAGTTAAATTGGGGGATAGTCTGTGTTGGTACGTGTGAGAGAGATCCACCTTTCCAAGTTGTTGGGGTTCATCTCATACTTCTGAAGGTTTGAGGGTGCTGCCTGTTCCATACTCCCCCTACTCCTAGCCTTTTAGGGGTACAAACAATAGTAATTGGGGCCTAGTGTGGTTGTGTACGTGTGATATACATACACTTTTTTGGGATCATATTTTCTATTCCGCTATTTAATCAAAAACCTTTGGGGATCAGTTAAATTGGGGGATAGTCTGTGTTGGTACGTGTGAGAGAGATCCACCTTTCCAAGTTGTTGGGGTTCATCTCATACTTCTGAAGGTTTGAGGGTGCTGCCTGTTCCATACTCCCCCTACTCCTAGCCTTTTAGGGGTACAAACAATAGTAATTGGGGCCTAGTGTGGTTGTGTACGTGTGATATACATACACTTTTTTGGGATCATATTTTCTATTCCGCTATTTAATCAAAAACCTTTGGGGATCAGTTAAATTGGGGGATAGTCTGTGTTGGTACGTGTGAGAGAGATCCACCTTTCCAAGTTGTTGGGGTTCATCTCATACTTCTGAAGGTTTGAGGGTGCTGCCTGTTCCATACTCCCCCTACTCCTAGCCTTTTAGGGGTACAAACAATAGTAATTGGGGCCTAGTGTGGTTGTGTACGTGTGATATACATACACTTTTTTGGGATCATATTTTCTATTCCGCTATTTAATCAAAAACCTTTGGGGATCAGTTAAATTGGGGGATAGTCTGTGTTGGTACGTGTGAGAGAGATCCACCTTTCCAAGTTGTTGGGGTTCATCTCATACTTCTGAAGGTTTGAGGGTGCTGCCTGTTCCATACTCCCCCTACTCCTAGCCTTTTAGGGGTACAAACAATAGTAATTGGGGCCTAGTGTGGTTGTGTACGTGTGATATACATACACTTTTTTGGGATCATATTTTCTATTCCGCTATTTAATCAAAAACCTTTGGGGATCAGTTAAATTGGGGGATAGTCTGTGTTGGTACGTGTGAGAGAGATCCACCTTTCCAAGTTGTTGAGGTTCATCTCATACTTCTGAAGGTTTGAGGGTGCTGCCTGTTCCATACTCCCCCTACTCCTAGCCTTTTAGGGGTACAAACAATAGTAATTGGGGCCTAGTGTGGTTGTGTACGTGTGATATACATACACTTTTTTGGGATCATATTTTCTATTCCGCTATTTAATCAAAAACCTTTGGGGATCAGTTAAATTGGGGGATAGTCTGTGTTGGTACGTGTGAGAGAGATCCACCTTTCCAAGTTGTTGGGGTTCATCTCATACTTCTGAAGGTTTGAGGGTGCTGCCTGTTCCATACTCCCCCTACTCCTAGCCTTTTAGGGGTACAAACAATAGTAATTGGGGCCTAGTGTGGTTGTGTACGTGTGATATACATACACTTTTTTGGGATCATATTTTCTATTCCGCTATTTAATCAAAAACCTTTGGGGATCAGTTAAATTGGGGGATAGTCTGTGTTGGTACGTGTGAGAGAGATCCACCTTTCCAAGTTGTTGGGGTTCATCTCATACTTCTGAAGGTTTGAGGGTGCTGCCTGTTCCATACTCCCCCTACTCCTAGCCTTTTAGGGGTACAAACAATAGTAATTGGGGCCTAGTGTGGTTGTGTACGTGTGATATACATACACTTTTTTGGGATCATATTTTCTATTCCGCTATTTAATCAAAAACCTTTGGGGATCAGTTAAATTGGGGGATAGTCTGTGTTGGTACGTGTGAGAGAGATCCACCTTTCCAAGTTGTTGGGGTTCATCTCATACTTCTGAAGGTTTGAGGGTGCTGCCTGTTCCATACTCCCCCTACTCCTAGCCTTTTAGGGGTACAAACAATAGTAATTGGGGCCTAGTGTGGTTGTGTACGTGTGATATACATACACTTTTTTGGGATCATATTTTCTATTCCGCTATTTAATCAAAAACCTTTGGGGATCAGTTAAATTGGGGGATAGTCTGTGTTGGTACGTGTGAGAGAGATCCACCTTTCCAAGTTGTTGGGGTTCATCTCATACTTCTGAAGGTTTGAGGGTGCTGCCTGTTCCATACTCCCCCTACTCCTAGCCTTTTAGGGGTACAAACAATAGTAATTGGGGCCTAGTGTGGTTGTGTACGTGTGATATACATACACTTTTTTGGGATCATATTTTCTATTCCGCTATTTAATCAAAAACCTTTGGGGATCAGTTAAATTGGGGGATAGTCTGTGTTGGTACGTGTGAGAGAGATCCACCTTTCCAAGTTGTTGGGGTTCATCTCATACTTCTGAAGGTTTGAGGGTGCTGCCTGTTCCATACTCCCCCTACTCCTAGCCTTTTAGGGGTACAAACAATAGTAATTGGGGCCTAGTGTGGTTGTGTACGTGTGATATACATACACTTTTTTGGGATCATATTTTCTATTCCGCTATTTAATCAAAAACCTTTGGGGATCAGTTAAATTGGGGGATAGTCTGTGTTGGTACGTGTGAGAGAGATCCACCTTTCCAAGTTGTTGAGGTTCATCTCATACTTCTGAAGGTTTGAGGGTGCTGCCTGTTCCATACTCCCCCTACTCCTAGCCTTTTAGGGGTACAAACAATAGTAATTGGGGCCTAGTGTGGTTGTGTACGTGTGATATACATACACTTTTTTGGGATCATATTTTCTATTCCGCTATTTAATCAAAAACCTTTGGGGATCAGTTAAATTGGGGGATAGTCTGTGTTGGTACGTGTGAGAGAGATCCACCTTTCCAAGTTGTTGGGGTTCATCTCATACTTCTGAAGGTTTGAGGGTGCTGCCTGTTCCATACTCCCCCTACTCCTAGCCTTTTAGGGGTACAAACAATAGTAATTGGGGCCTAGTGTGGTTGTGTACGTGTGATATACATACACTTTTTTGGGATCATATTTTCTATTCCGCTATTTAATCAAAAACCTTTGGGGATCAGTTAAATTGGGGGATAGTCTGTGTTGGTACGTGTGAGAGAGATCCACCTTTCCAAGTTGTTGGGGTTCATCTCATACTTCTGAAGGTTTGAGGGTGCTGCCTGTTCCATACTCCCCCTACTCCTAGCCTTTTAGGGGTACAAACAATAGTAATTGGGGCCTAGTGTGGTTGTGTACGTGTGATATACATACACTTTTTTGGGATCATATTTTCTATTCCGCTATTTAATCAAAAACCTTTGGGGATCAGTTAAATTGGGGGATAGTCTGTGTTGGTACGTGTGAGAGAGATCCACCTTTCCAAGTTGTTGGGGTTCATCTCATACTTCTGAAGGTTTGAGGGTGCTGCCTGTTCCATACTCCCCCTACTCCTAGCCTTTTAGGGGTACAAACAATAGTAATTGGGGCCTAGTGTGGTTGTGTACGTGTGATATACATACACTTTTTTGGGATCATATTTTCTATTCCGCTATTTAATCAAAAACCTTTGGGGATCAGTTAAATTGGGGGATAGTCTGTGTTGGTACGTGTGAGAGAGATCCACCTTTCCAAGTTGTTGGGGTTCATCTCATACTTCTGAAGGTTTGAGGGTGCTGCCTGTTCCATACTCCCCCTACTCCTAGCCTTTTAGGGGTACAAACAATAGTAATTGGGGCCTAGTGTGGTTGTGTACGTGTGATATACATACACTTTTTTGGGATCATATTTTCTATTCCGCTATTTAATCAAAAACCTTTGGGGATCAGTTAAATTGGGGGATAGTCTGTGTTGGTACGTGTGAGAGAGATCCACCTTTCCAAGTTGTTGAGGTTCATCTCATACTTCTGAAGGTTTGAGGGTGCTGCCTGTTCCATACTCCCCCTACTCCTAGCCTTTTAGGGGTACAAACAATAGTAATTGGGGCCTAGTGTGGTTGTGTACGTGTGATATACATACACTTTTTTGGGATCATATTTTCTATTCCGCTATTTAATCAAAAACCTTTGGGGATCAGTTAAATTGGGGGATAGTCTGTGTTGGTACGTGTGAGAGAGATCCACCTTTCCAAGTTGTTGAGGTTCATCTCATACTTCTGAAGGTTTGAGGGTGCTGCCTGTTCCATACTCCCCCTACTCCTAGCCTTTTAGGGGTACAAACAATAGTAATTGGGGCCTAGTGTGGTTGTGTACGTGTGATATACATACACTTTTTTGGGATCATATTTTCTATTCCGCTATTTAATCAAAAACCTTTGGGGATCAGTTAAATTGGGGGATAGTCTGTGTTGGTACGTGTGAGAGAGATCCACCTTTCCAAGTTGTTGGGGTTCATCTCATACTTCTGAAGGTTTGAGGGTGCTGCCTGTTCCATACCCCCCCTACTCCTCATCTAGCCTTTTAGGGGTACAAACAATAGTAATTGGGGCCTAGTGTGGTTGTGTACGTGCGAGATACATACACTTTTTTTGATCATATTTCCTATTCCGCTATTCAATAAAAACCTTTGAGGATCAATTGAATTGCGGGATAGTCTGTGTCGGTACGTGTGAGAGAGATCCACCTTTCCAAGTTGTTGGGGTTCATCTCATACTTCTGAAGGTTTGAGGGTGCTGCCTGTTCCATACCCCCCCTACTCCTCATCTAGCCTTTTAGGGGTACAAACAATAGTAATTGGGGCCTAGTGTGGTTGTGTACGTGCGAGATACATACACTTTTTTTGATCATATTTCCTATTCCGCTATTCAATAAAAACCTTTGAGGATCAATTGAATTGCGGGATAGTCTGTGTCGGTACGTGTGAGAGAGATCCACCTTTCCAAGTTGTTGGGGTTCATCTCATACTTCTGAAGGTTTGAGGGTGCTGCCTGTTCCATACCCCCCCTACTCCTCATCTAGCCTTTTAGGGGTACAAACAATAGTAATTGGGGCCTAGTGTGGTTGTGTACGTGCGAGATACATACACTTTTTTTGATCATATTTCCTATTCCGCTATTCAATAAAAACCTTTGAGGATCAATTGAATTGCGGGATAGTCTGTGTCGGTACGTGTGAGAGAGATCCACCTTTCCAAGTTGTTGAGGTTCATCTCATACTTCTGAAGGTTTGAGGGTGCTGCCTGTTCCATACTCCCCCTACTCCTAGCCTTTTAGGGGTACAAACAATAGTAATTGGGGCCTAGTGTGGTTGTGTACGTGTGATATACATACACTTTTTTGGGATCATATTTTCTATTCCGCTATTTAATCAAAAACCTTTGGGGATCAGTTAAATTGGGGGATAGTCTGTGTTGGTACGTGTGAGAGAGATCCACCTTTCCAAGTTGTTGGGGTTCATCTCATACTTCTGAAGGTTTGAGGGTGCTGCCTGTTCCATACTCCCCCTACTCCTAGCCTTTTAGGGGTACAAACAATAGTAATTGGGGCCTAGTGTGGTTGTGTACGTGTGATATACATACACTTTTTTGGGATCATATTTTCTATTCCGCTATTTAATCAAAAACCTTTGGGGATCAGTTAAATTGGGGGATAGTCTGTGTTGGTACGTGTGAGAGAGATCCACCTTTCCAAGTTGTTGGGGTTCATCTCATACTTCTGAAGGTTTGAGGGTGCTGCCTGTTCCATACTCCCCCTACTCCTAGCCTTTTAGGGGTACAAACAATAGTAATTGGGGCCTAGTGTGGTTGTGTACGTGTGATATACATACACTTTTTTGGGATCATATTTTCTATTCCGCTATTTAATCAAAAACCTTTGGGGATCAGTTAAATTGGGGGATAGTCTGTGTTGGTACGTGTGAGAGAGATCCACCTTTCCAAGTTGTTGGGGTTCATCTCATACTTCTGAAGGTTTGAGGGTGCTGCCTGTTCCATACTCCCCCTACTCCTAGCCTTTTAGGGGTACAAACAATAGTAATTGGGGCCTAGTGTGGTTGTGTACGTGTGATATACATACACTTTTTTGGGATCATATTTTCTATTCCGCTATTTAATCAAAAACCTTTGGGGATCAGTTAAATTGGGGGATAGTCTGTGTTGGTACGTGTGAGAGAGATCCACCTTTCCAAGTTGTTGAGGTTCATCTCATACTTCTGAAGGTTTGAGGGTGCTGCCTGTTCCATACTCCCCCTACTCCTAGCCTTTTAGGGGTACAAACAATAGTAATTGGGGCCTAGTGTGGTTGTGTACGTGTGATATACATACACTTTTTTGGGATCATATTTTCTATTCCGCTATTTAATCAAAAACCTTTGGGGATCAGTTAAATTGGGGGATAGTCTGTGTTGGTACGTGTGAGAGAGATCCACCTTTCCAAGTTGTTGAGGTTCATCTCATACTTCTGAAGGTTTGAGGGTGCTGCCTGTTCCATACTCCCCCTACTCCTAGCCTTTTAGGGGTACAAACAATAGTAATTGGGGCCTAGTGTGGTTGTGTACGTGTGATATACATACACTTTTTTGGGATCATATTTTCTATTCCGCTATTTAATCAAAAACCTTTGGGGATCAGTTAAATTGGGGGATAGTCTGTGTTGGTACGTGTGAGAGAGATCCACCTTTCCAAGTTGTTGGGGTTCATCTCATACTTCTGAAGGTTTGAGGGTGCTGCCTGTTCCATACCCCCCCTACTCCTCATCTAGCCTTTTAGGGGTACAAACAATAGTAATTGGGGCCTAGTGTGGTTGTGTACGTGCGAGATACATACACTTTTTTTGATCATATTTCCTATTCCGCTATTCAATAAAAACCTTTGAGGATCAATTGAATTGCGGGATAGTCTGTGTCGGTACGTGTGAGAGAGATCCACCTTTCCAAGTTGTTGGGGTTCATCTCATACTTCTGAAGGTTTGAGGGTGCTGCCTGTTCCATACCCCCCCTACTCCTCATCTAGCCTTTTAGGGGTACAAACAATAGTAATTGGGGCCTAGTGTGGTTGTGTACGTGCGAGATACATACACTTTTTTTGATCATATTTCCTATTCCGCTATTCAATAAAAACCTTTGAGGATCAATTGAATTGCGGGATAGTCTGTGTCGGTACGTGTGAGAGAGATCCACCTTTCCAAGTTGTTGGGGTTCATCTCATACTTCTGAAGGTTTGAGGGTGCTGCCTGTTCCATACCCCCCCTACTCCTCATCTAGCCTTTTAGGGGTACAAACAATAGTAATTGGGGCCTAGTGTGGTTGTGTACGTGCGAGATACATACACTTTTTTTGATCATATTTCCTATTCCGCTATTCAATAAAAACCTTTGAGGATCAATTGAATTGCGGGATAGTCTGTGTCGGTACGTGTGAGAGAGATCCACCTTTCCAAGTTGTTGGGGTTCATCTCATACTTCTGAAGGTTTGAGGGTGCTGCCTGTTCCATACCCCCCCTACTCCTCATCTAGCCTTTTAGGGGTACAAACAATAGTAATTGGGGCCTAGTGTGGTTGTGTACGTGCGAGATACATACACTTTTTTTGATCATATTTCCTATTCCGCTATTCAATAAAAACCTTTGAGGATCAATTGAATTGCGGGATAGTCTGTGTCGGTACGTGTGAGAGAGATCCACCTTTCCAAGTTGTTGGGGTTCATCTCATACTTCTGAAGGTTTGAGGGTGCTGCCTGTTCCATACCCCCCCTACTCCTCATCTAGCCTTTTAGGGGTACAAACAATAGTAATTGGGGCCTAGTGTGGTTGTGTACGTGCGAGATACATACACTTTTTTTGATCATATTTCCTATTCCGCTATTCAATAAAAACCTTTGAGGATCAATTGAATTGCGGGATAGTCTGTGTCGGTACGTGTGAGAGAGATCCACCTTTCCAAGTTGTTGGGGTTCATCTCATACTTCTGAAGGTTTGAGGGTGCTGCCTGTTCCATACTCCCCCTACTCCTCATCTAGCCTTTTAGGGGTACAAACAATAGTAATTGGGGCCTAGTGTGGTTGTGTACGTGTGATATACATACACTTTTTTTGGATCATATTTTCTATTCCGCTATTCAATAAAAACCTTTCTAGGGCAAGATCTTAAATTACAGAAATATGAGGAGACCGTCAAATAAGGGCCGTGGCCTGGGTCGTGGTGCTGCTGGTAGAGCTCCTGTTGCAAGGAGAGGACATGGTCGATCTGTGCCAGCTACACGCACAAGTGAAACACCTTCCTCAAGTGTGAGTAGGCGACAGAACCTGCATCAGTATTTGGTAGGGCATCAAACGCCCCTAGAAGTGATGAGGCCAGAACAAGTTGAGGCGATAGTAGATTGGTTTGCTGCTGACAGTGCCTCCAGTTCCTTCACATTGTCTCCCACCCAGTCTACTGCAGAAAGGTCAGAGTTGGCACCTGCAGCCAATGTCCAACCGTCTTTCACCTCACCCCCTTGCAAATCAGGCCAGCAGTCTGAGCCCCAAGCCATACAGCAGTCTCTTATTCTTTTTGAGGACTCTGTCAGCAGGGTTTCCCAGGGCCATCCACCTAGCCCTGCCCCAGAAGTGGAAGAGATTGAGTGCAGCGATGCCCAACCACTTATTTCTCAAGATGAGTACATGCAAGGATCATCGCAGCACGTCTCCGATGATGACGAAACGCAGGTGCCAACTGCTGCGGCGTTCAGCATTGTGGAGACCGACAAGGAGGGCAGGGGTGAAGACTGGGTGGAAGATGATGTGGAGGACGATGAGGTCCTCGACCCCACATGGAATGAACGTCATGCAGGTGAACTGAGTAGTTTGGAGGAAGAGGCGGTGGTCGCACAGAGCCACCAGCACAGCAGAAGAGGGAGCAGGGTGCAGAAGCGGAGCGGCCGTGCCCTAGACACTACGCCCGCTACTGCCCAACGCAGCAAGGGAACGAGCGCACCAAAGTCAGCTCAAAGGAGTTCTCTAGCGTGGAAGTTCTTTAGAAAATGTGCTGATGACAGGACACGAGTGGTTTGCACCCTGTGCAATCAGAGCTTGAAGCGAGGCATGAACCTTCTCAACCTGAGCACAACCTGCATGATCAGGCATCTAAGTGCAAAGCACGAGCTGCAGTGGAGTACACACCTTCAAAACCAAGAAACGTCTCTGGCTCATCCTGCTTCCTCTTCTGCTGCAGTCTCGGCCGCTCCAGCCACATCTGTAGTGATACCGGCACCTGCCACCCCGCAAACAGACGATCTGTCAGCAACACCACCACCTGGGTCACCAACAACCATCTCCACAATGTCCCGTGGAAGCGTTCAGCTTTCCATCTCCCAAACACTTGAGAGGAAGAGGAAGTACCCCCCTACCCACCCGCGATCCCTGGCCCTGAATGCCAGCATTTCAAAATTATTGGCCTTTGAAATGCTGTCATTCCGTCTGGTGGAGACGCACAGTTTTAAAAACCTTATGTCGGTGGCTGTCCCACAGTACGTCGTGCCCAGCCGCCACTACTTTTCCAGGCAAGCCATCCCTTCCCTGCACAACCAAGTGGGGGAAAAAATCAGGTGTGCACTGCGCAACGCCATCTGTGCCAAGGTCCACCTAACTACGGATACGTGGACCAGTAAGCACGGTCAGGGGCGTTATATCTCCCTAACGGCACACTGGGTAAATGCAGTGGCGGATGGGCCTGAGGCGGATAGCAATTTGGCGCATGTCCTTCCACCACCGAGGATTGCAGGGCGCTTCAGTTTGCCTCCTGTTCCTAACTCCTCCTACTCCGCTTCCTCATCCTCTACCGCCTCCTCATCCGGACAGCGTAACACCTTCACCACCAACTTCAGCACGGCCAGGGGTAAACGACAGCAGGCAGTTTTACAACTTGCCTGTTTGGGGGACAAACCACACACCGCGCAGGAGTTGTGGAGGAGCATGGAACAGCAGACAAATGAGTGGTTGCTGCCAGCGAGCCTCAAGCCCGGCCTGGTGGTGTGCGATAACGGGCGAAATCTCATAGCAGCTCTGGGCCTAGCCGGTTTGACGCACATCCCTTGCCTGGCGCATGTGCTGAATTTGGTGGTGCAGAGGTTCCTTAAAAACTACCCCGATATGTCAGAGCTGCTGCAGAAAGTGCGGGCCGTTTGTGCGCACTTTCGGCGTTCTCACCCTGCTGCTGCTCGCCTGGCAGCGCTGCAGCGTAACTTCGGCCTTCCCGCTCACCGCCTCATATGTGACGTGCCCACAAGGTGGAACTCCACCTTGCACATGCTGGAAAGACTGTGCGAGCAGCAGCAGGCCATAGTGGAGTTTCAGCTGCAGCACGCACGCGTGAGTCGCTCTGCGGAACAGCACCACTTCACCACCAATAACTGGGCCTCCATGCGAGACCTGTGTGCCTTGTTGCGCTGTTTTGAGTACTCCACCAACATGGCCAGTGGCAATGACGCCGTTCTCAGCTTAACTATCCCACTTCTATGCCTCCTTGAAAAAACAATTCGGGCGATGATGGAAGAGGATGTGGCACAGGATGAGGAGGAGGAGGAGGATGAAGAGGTAACATTTCCAAGGCTTTCAGGGCAGTCATTCGCAAGGGGCTCCGAGGGTGGGTTCCTGCACACGCAAACGCCAGGGACGCAATTGTCCAGCAGGGGCACAGTTCTGGAGGATGAGGAGGATGAGGAGGAGGAGGAGCTGGAGGAGGAGATGGAACCATGTTCACAGCAGGGTGGCACCCAGGCCAGCTCATGGCCATCACTGGTGCGTGGCTGGGGGGATACAGAGGACACGGACCATACACCTCCCACAGAGGACAGCCTTTCGTTGCCTCTGGGCAGCCTGGCACACATGAGCGATTACATGCTGCAGTGTCTCCACAACGACCGCCGAGTTGCCCACATTCTAACTTGTGCTGATTACTGGGTGGCCACGCTGCTGGATCCCCGTTACAAGGACAACGTACCATCCTTAATTCACTCACTGGAGCGCGATCGCAAGATGCGCGAGTACAAGCGCACGCTGGTAGACGCCATGCTGCTGGCATTCCCATCTGACAGCGGGGCCACAGTGGAAGCACAAGGCAGAGGAGGAGGAGGAGGAGGTCGCCAACGCAACCAGGGCACCGCCAGCACCTCAGAAGGCAGGGTTAGCATGGCCGAAATGTGGAAAAGCTTTGTCAGCACGCCACAACAAACAGCAGCACCAGCAGCTCAGATGGAACGTCTTAGCAGGAGGCAGCATTTTACCAACATGGTGGAGCAGTATGTGTGCACACGCCTACATGTAGTGAATGACGGGTCTGCCCCCTTCAACTTCTGGGTCTCCAAATTGGGCACATGGCCTGAGCTTGCCCTTTACGCCTTGGAGGTGCTGGCGTGCCCTGCAGCCAGTGTATTATCTGAACGGGTATTTAGCACGGCTGGGGGCGTTATAACAGACAAGCGCAGCCGCCTGTCCAGAGACAATGTGGACAAGCTCACGTTCATTAAAATGAACCAGGCATGGATCCCACGGGACTTTTCCGTACCTTATGCAGAATAGCAATGGATACCGACCTTACCCACCCATTGTTCCATTTTTGCTCTTTCTCACTCTTTTGGGGTGTACCCTCATTTAAAATTTGTGAAAAGAAGCAGTGTTGGCTACCTCGTCCTCCTCCTCAGGGCCAGATTAATGTAGGGGCTATTGGAGCTGCAGCTCCAGGCCCCTACCTTTTATATAGGCCCCGGGTTGGCCATATTCACTGTTACCGCTCTTCTGTCACTTGTAAACACAGAAGTCTGGCTTCTATGCTCGCTTCCCCAGGCAGCACCCTCAGAACCTCCCCACACAGCGTGAAGGCCGGACAAGGAGGGACAGTTGGCGATGCATGGATGTGTTTATGGGCTTCAGAGACAGCATCCCATGTTGAATTAGGCATGCATGGCTGCACCCTTCCTCCTCTGGGTGCATGGCAAGGCACGGCCCTAAGGCCCTTCAAAATCCTCAGCACCAAGCCCATGATGCTGTTAATCCGGCCCTGGTCCTCCTCCACCGCCGCTTCCACCTACACCGCCCATAGGTGTGCGCAGCCTATTGCATTAAGGTGTGCACCCCAAAGTTGAAATACACATGCATGTGTTTGCCAGCAGGGAGAGTAATGTATCGGGGCCATGTACCTGTAGGCAAGGAGAAATAGAGCAGAGCAGGTCCCAGGGAGATCTTTCCCATCTCCTCACTGGCAATGCTATGTGCCCTAGGTGATTAGGGTGTGCCCAGGCACACCCAGCACACCCTGTGCGCACGCCTATGTCACCGCCACATCCACCACCACCTCAACCTCCCTCCTACTCCATATGGGCCTCGTCCTTCAGAGATGAAGAAGAACATTGTTTTATTTTTCTGTTTTTTTTTGTTGTTTTAAGTTATTTCCCTATCCACATTTGTTTGCAGAGCACTTGCCATGCTCTTAATTACGTTTTGCTGCCATTTGCAGCACTCTAGCCCTTTCCTTTGGTGTTTTAGAGCCATTTTAGTGCCTTAAAGTTCGGGTCCCCATTGACTTCAATGGGGTTCGGTGTCCGGGAAAAGTTCGGTAAAAGTCCGGGACACGGACCCGGACTTTTTTTTAAAGTTCGGCCGAACCCGTCGAACACGGACATCTAGGTGTCCGCTCAACCCTAGTAACTAGTGTTGAGCGAACACGGACTGTATTATTCGTGTTCGTACCGAATAATTGGATTTTTTGTACCCGAACACGGACACGGACACTTTACTGTATGTTCGGGTAAAAATCCGTGTTCGGTCGTTTTATTTCCGGGTTTTGCATGCTTTGGCGCTCTTTTCATGGCGGGCTTTCAACAGCCAATCAACAATCGTTTAACTGGTGTGCCTTAAGCCATCCCAGCCATGCCTGCAAATGTCTCAGTAGCTGTGATTGGCCGTCTGAAGCATGTGACCAAGTCTTTATAAGTTCGAGGCAGCCGCAGCGGCGTCATTATGCTGCTTAGATTCAGGGACAGAGCACACATCAACGTGCTGGCTGCTGATTAGGGAAAGATAGGCAGGAAAAAACCATTTGTGTCCGGATAGAATTGAGGGACAGGTCGGAGTGTTTAGGCAGGGCGAGTTGTAGGCATTTTAGGGATAGAGTCTGCTGAATTATATAGGGTCAGTGTCTTCTACAAACTACAATCGATATTGCTGTGTGGGGGGTGGGGTCTGCACTCAATCCTGATCTACGATCTCTTCTCAATCCTGTTAGGGACAGAGTCTGCTGAATTTTAGGGAAACTGTGTTCTACAAACTACAATCGATATTGCTGTGTGGTGTGGGATTGGAGATAGGCAGGTGTCAGTGATCCACATCCATTTTTCTGTGTGTGAGCTGCAGTGAACACAATCTTTTTGGGCTGCAGTGAACACAATCTTTTTGGGCTGCAGTGAACACAATCTTTTTGGGCTGCAGTGAACACAATCTTTTTGGGCTGCAGTGAACACAATCTTTTTGGGGTGCAGTGAACAAAATCCTTTTTGGGGTGCAGTGAACAACATCCTTTTTGGGGTGCAGTGAACACAATCTTTTTGGGGTGCAGTGAACAAAATCCTTTGTGGGGTGCAGTGAACACAATCTTTTTGGGGTGCAGTGAACACAATCTTTTTGGGGTGGAGTGAACAACATCCTTTTTGGGGTGCAGTGAACAAAATCCTTTTTGGGGTGCAGTGAACAAAATCATTTTTGGGGTGCAGTGAACACAATCTTTTTGGGGTGCAGTGAACACAATCTTTGTGGGGTGCAGTGAACACAATCTTTTTGGGGTGGAGTGAACAACATCCTTTTTGGGGTGCAGTGAACAACATCCTTTTTGGGGTGCAGTGAACACAATCTTTTTGGGGTGCAGTGAACACAATCTTTGTGGGGTACAGTGAACAGAATCTTTGTGGGGTGCAGTGAACACAATCTTTGGGGGGTACAGTGAACACAATCTTTGTGAGGTGCAGTGAACACAATCTTTGTGGGGTGCAGTGAACACAATCATTGTGGGGTGCAGTGAACTCAATCTTTGTGGGGTACAGTGAACACAATCTCATACTGAAGGTTTGAGGGTGCTGCCTGTTCCATACTCCCCCTACTCCTCATCTAGCCTTTTAGGGGTACAAACAATAGTAATTGGGGCCTAGTGTGGTTGTGTACGTGTGATATACATACACTTTTTTGGGATCATATTTTCTATTCCGCTATTTAATCAAAAACCTTTGGGGATCAGTTAAATTGGGGGATAGTCTGTGTTGGTACGTGTGAGAGAGATCCACCTTTCCAAGTTGTTGGGGTTCATCTCATACTTCTGAAGGTTTGAGGGTGCTGCCTGTTCCATACTCCCCCTACTCCTAGCCTTTTAGGGGTACAAACAATAGTAATTGGGGCCTAGTGTGGTTGTGTACGTGTGATATACATACACTTTTTTGGGATCATATTTTCTATTCCGCTATTTAATCAAAAACCTTTGGGGATCAGTTAAATTGGGGGATAGTCTGTGTTGGTACGTGTGAGAGAGATCCACCTTTCCAAGTTGTTGGGGTTCATCTCATACTTCTGAAGGTTTGAGGGTGCTGCCTGTTCCATACTCCCCCTACTCCTAGCCTTTTAGGGGTACAAACAATAGTAATTGGGGCCTAGTGTGGTTGTGTACGTGTGATATACATACACTTTTTTGGGATCATATTTTCTATTCCGCTATTTAATCAAAAACCTTTGGGGATCAGTTAAATTGGGGGATAGTCTGTGTTGGTACGTGTGAGAGAGATCCACCTTTCCAAGTTGTTGGGGTTCATCTCATACTTCTGAAGGTTTGAGGGTGCTGCCTGTTCCATACTCCCCCTACTCCTAGCCTTTTAGGGGTACAAACAATAGTAATTGGGGCCTAGTGTGGTTGTGTACGTGTGATATACATACACTTTTTTGGGATCATATTTTCTATTCCGCTATTTAATCAAAAACCTTTGGGGATCAGTTAAATTGGGGGATAGTCTGTGTTGGTACGTGTGAGAGAGATCCACCTTTCCAAGTTGTTGAGGTTCATCTCATACTTCTGAAGGTTTGAGGGTGCTGCCTGTTCCATACTCCCCCTACTCCTAGCCTTTTAGGGGTACAAACAATAGTAATTGGGGCCTAGTGTGGTTGTGTACGTGTGATATACATACACTTTTTTGGGATCATATTTTCTATTCCGCTATTTAATCAAAAACCTTTGGGGATCAGTTAAATTGGGGGATAGTCTGTGTTGGTACGTGTGAGAGAGATCCACCTTTCCAAGTTGTTGGGGTTCATCTCATACTTCTGAAGGTTTGAGGGTGCTGCCTGTTCCATACTCCCCCTACTCCTAGCCTTTTAGGGGTACAAACAATAGTAATTGGGGCCTAGTGTGGTTGTGTACGTGTGATATACATACACTTTTTTGGGATCATATTTTCTATTCCGCTATTTAATCAAAAACCTTTGGGGATCAGTTAAATTGGGGGATAGTCTGTGTTGGTACGTGTGAGAGAGATCCACCTTTCTAAGTTGTTGAGGTTCATCTCATACTTCTGAAGGTTTGAGGGTGCTGCCTGTTCCATACTCCCCCTACTCCTAGCCTTTTAGGGGTACAAACAATAGTAATTGGGGCCTAGTGTGGTTGTGTACGTGTGATATACATACACTTTTTTGGGATCATATTTTCTATTCCGCTATTTAATCAAAAACCTTTGGGGATCAGTTAAATTGGGGGATAGTCTGTGTTGGTACGTGTGAGAGAGATCCACCTTTCCAAGTTGTTGGGGTTCATCTCATACTTCTGAAGGTTTGAGGGTGCTGCCTGTTCCATACTCCCCCTACTCCTAGCCTTTTAGGGGTACAAACAATAGTAATTGGGGCCTAGTGTGGTTGTGTACGTGTGATATACATACACTTTTTTGGGATCATATTTTCTATTCCGCTATTTAATCAAAAACCTTTGGGGATCAGTTAAATTGGGGGATAGTCTGTGTTGGTACGTGTGAGAGAGATCCACCTTTCCAAGTTGTTGGGGTTCATCTCATACTTCTGAAGGTTTGAGGGTGCTGCCTGTTCCATACTCCCCCTACTCCTAGCCTTTTAGGGGTACAAACAATAGTAATTGGGGCCTAGTGTGGTTGTGTACGTGTGATATACATACACTTTTTTGGGATCATATTTTCTATTCCGCTATTTAATCAAAAACCTTTGGGGATCAGTTAAATTGGGGGATAGTCTGTGTTGGTACGTGTGAGAGAGATCCACCTTTCCAAGTTGTTGGGGTTCATCTCATACTTCTGAAGGTTTGAGGGTGCTGCCTGTTCCATACTCCCCCTACTCCTAGCCTTTTAGGGGTACAAACAATAGTAATTGGGGCCTAGTGTGGTTGTGTACGTGTGATATACATACACTTTTTTGGGATCATATTTTCTATTCCGCTATTTAATCAAAAACCTTTGGGGATCAGTTAAATTGGGGGATAGTCTGTGTTGGTACGTGTGAGAGAGATCCACCTTTCCAAGTTGTTGAGGTTCATCTCATACTTCTGAAGGTTTGAGGGTGCTGCCTGTTCCATACTCCCCCTACTCCTAGCCTTTTAGGGGTACAAACAATAGTAATTGGGGCCTAGTGTGGTTGTGTACGTGTGATATACATACACTTTTTTGGGATCATATTTTCTATTCCGCTATTTAATCAAAAACCTTTGGGGATCAGTTAAATTGGGGGATAGTCTGTGTTGGTACGTGTGAGAGAGATCCACCTTTCCAAGTTGTTGGGGTTCATCTCATACTTCTGAAGGTTTGAGGGTGCTGCCTGTTCCATACTCCCCCTACTCCTAGCCTTTTAGGGGTACAAACAATAGTAATTGGGGCCTAGTGTGGTTGTGTACGTGTGATATACATACACTTTTTTGGGATCATATTTTCTATTCCGCTATTTAATCAAAAACCTTTGGGGATCAGTTAAATTGGGGGATAGTCTGTGTTGGTACGTGTGAGAGAGATCCACCTTTCCAAGTTGTTGAGGTTCATCTCATACTTCTGAAGGTTTGAGGGTGCTGCCTGTTCCATACTCCCCCTACTCCTAGCCTTTTAGGGGTACAAACAATAGTAATTGGGGCCTAGTGTGGTTGTGTACGTGTGATATACATACACTTTTTTGGGATCATATTTTCTATTCCGCTATTTAATCAAAAACCTTTGGGGATCAGTTAAATTGGGGGATAGTCTGTGTTGGTACGTGTGAGAGAGATCCACCTTTCCAAGTTGTTGGGGTTCATCTCATACTTCTGAAGGTTTGAGGGTGCTGCCTGTTCCATACTCCCCCTACTCCTAGCCTTTTAGGGGTACAAACAATAGTAATTGGGGCCTAGTGTGGTTGTGTACGTGTGATATACATACACTTTTTTGGGATCATATTTTCTATTCCGCTATTTAATCAAAAACCTTTGGGGATCAGTTAAATTGGGGGATAGTCTGTGTTGGTACGTGTGAGAGAGATCCACCTTTCCAAGTTGTTGGGGTTCATCTCATACTTCTGAAGGTTTGAGGGTGCTGCCTGTTCCATACTCCCCCTACTCCTAGCCTTTTAGGGGTACAAACAATAGTAATTGGGGCCTAGTGTGGTTGTGTACGTGTGATATACATACACTTTTTTGGGATCATATTTTCTATTCCGCTATTTAATCAAAAACCTTTGGGGATCAGTTAAATTGGGGGATAGTCTGTGTTGGTACGTGTGAGAGAGATCCACCTTTCCAAGTTGTTGGGGTTCATCTCATACTTCTGAAGGTTTGAGGGTGCTGCCTGTTCCATACCCCCCCTACTCCTAGCCTTTTAGGGGTACAAACAATAGTAATTGGGGCCTAGTGTGGTTGTGTACGTGTGATATACATACACTTTTTTGGGATCATATTTTCTATTCCGCTATTTAATCAAAAACCTTTGGGGATCAGTTAAATTGGGGGATAGTCTGTGTTGGTACGTGTGAGAGAGATCCACCTTTCCAAGTTGTTGGGGTTCATCTCATACTTCTGAAGGTTTGAGGGTGCTGCCTGTTCCATACTCCCCCTACTCCTAGCCTTTTAGGGGTACAAACAATAGTAATTGGGGCCTAGTGTGGTTGTGTACGTGTGATATACATACACTTTTTTGGGATCATATTTTCTATTCCGCTATTTAATCAAAAACCTTTGGGGATCAGTTAAATTGGGGGATAGTCTGTGTTGGTACGTGTGAGAGAGATCCACCTTTCCAAGTTGTTGGGGTTCATCTCATACTTCTGAAGGTTTGAGGGTGCTGCCTGTTCCATACTCCCCCTACTCCTAGCCTTTTAGGGGTACAAACAATAGTAATTGGGGCCTAGTGTGGTTGTGTACGTGTGATATACATACACTTTTTTGGGATCATATTTTCTATTCCGCTATTTAATCAAAAACCTTTGGGGATCAGTTAAATTGGGGGATAGTCTGTGTTGGTACGTGTGAGAGAGATCCACCTTTCCAAGTTGTTGGGGTTCATCTCATACTTCTGAAGGTTTGAGGGTGCTGCCTGTTCCATACCCCCCCTACTCCTAGCCTTTTAGGGGTACAAACAATAGTAATTGGGGCCTAGTGTGGTTGTGTACGTGTGATATACATACACTTTTTTGGGATCATATTTTCTATTCCGCTATTTAATCAAAAACCTTTGGGGATCAGTTAAATTGGGGGATAGTCTGTGTTGGTACGTGTGAGAGAGATCCACCTTTCCAAGTTGTTGGGGTTCATCTCATACTTCTGAAGGTTTGAGGGTGCTGCCTGTTCCATACCCCCCCTACTCCTCATCTAGCCTTTTAGGGGTACAAACAATAGTAATTGGGGCCTAGTGTGGTTGTGTACGTGCGAGATACATACACTTTTTTTGATCATATTTCCTATTCCGCTATTCAATAAAAACCTTTGAGGATCAATTGAATTGCGGGATAGTCTGTGTCGGTACGTGTGAGAGAGATCCACCTTTCCAAGTTGTTGGGGTTCATCTCATACTTCTGAAGGTTTGAGGGTGCTGCCTGTTCCATACCCCCCCTACTCCTCATCTAGCCTTTTAGGGGTACAAACAATAGTAATTGGGGCCTAGTGTGGTTGTGTACGTGCGAGATACATACACTTTTTTTGATCATATTTCCTATTCCGCTATTCAATAAAAACCTTTGAGGATCAATTGAATTGCGGGATAGTCTGTGTCGGTACGTGTGAGAGAGATCCACCTTTCCAAGTTGTTGGGGTTCATCTCATACTTCTGAAGGTTTGAGGGTGCTGCCTGTTCCATACCCCCCCTACTCCTCATCTAGCCTTTTAGGGGTACAAACAATAGTAATTGGGGCCTAGTGTGGTTGTGTACGTGCGAGATACATACACTTTTTTTGATCATATTTCCTATTCCGCTATTCAATAAAAACCTTTGAGGATCAATTGAATTGCGGGATAGTCTGTGTCGGTACGTGTGAGAGAGATCCACCTTTCCAAGTTGTTGGGGTTCATCTCATACTTCTGAAGGTTTGAGGGTGCTGCCTGTTCCATACCCCCCCTACTCCTCATCTAGCCTTTTAGGGGTACAAACAATAGTAATTGGGGCCTAGTGTGGTTGTGTACGTGCGAGATACATACACTTTTTTTGATCATATTTCCTATTCCGCTATTCAATAAAAACCTTTGAGGATCAATTGAATTGCGGGATAGTCTGTGTCGGTACGTGTGAGAGAGATCCACCTTTCCAAGTTGTTGGGGTTCATCTCATACTTCTGAAGGTTTGAGGGTGCTGCCTGTTCCATACCCCCCCTACTCCTCATCTAGCCTTTTAGGGGTACAAACAATAGTAATTGGGGCCTAGTGTGGTTGTGTACGTGCGAGATACATACACTTTTTTTGATCATATTTCCTATTCCGCTATTCAATAAAAACCTTTGAGGATCAATTGAATTGCGGGATAGTCTGTGTCGGTACGTGTGAGAGAGATCCACCTTTCCAAGTTGTTGGGGTTCATCTCATACTTCTGAAGGTTTGAGGGTGCTGCCTGTTCCATACCCCCCCTACTCCTCATCTAGCCTTTTAGGGGTACAAACAATAGTAATTGGGGCCTAGTGTGGTTGTGTACGTGCGAGATACATACACTTTTTTTGATCATATTTCCTATTCCGCTATTCAATAAAAACCTTTGAGGATCAATTGAATTGCGGGATAGTCTGTGTCGGTACGTGTGAGAGAGATCCACCTTTCCAAGTTGTTGGGGTTCATCTCATACTTCTGAAGGTTTGAGGGTGCTGCCTGTTCCATACTCCCCCTACTCCTCATCTAGCCTTTTAGGGGTACAAACAATAGTAATTGGGGCCTAGTGTGGTTGTGTACGTGTGATATACATACACTTTTTTTGGATCATATTTTCTATTCCGCTATTCAATAAAAACCTTTCTAGGGCAAGATCTTAAATTACAGAAATATGAGGAGACCGTCAAATAAGGGCCGTGGCCTGGGTCGTGGTGCTGCTGGTAGAGCTCCTGTTGCAAGGAGAGGACATGGTCGATCTGTGCCAGCTACACGCACAAGTGAAACACCTTCCTCAAGTGTGAGTAGGCGACAGAACCTGCATCAGTATTTGGTAGGGCATCAAACGCCCCTAGAAGTGATGAGGCCAGAACAAGTTGAGGCGATAGTAGATTGGTTTGCTGCTGACAGTGCCTCCAGTTCCTTCACATTGTCTCCCACCCAGTCTACTGCAGAAAGGTCAGAGTTGGCACCTGCAGCCAATGTCCAACCGTCTTTCACCTCACCCCCTTGCAAATCAGGCCAGCAGTCTGAGCCCCAAGCCATACAGCAGTCTCTTATTCTTTTTGAGGACTCTGTCAGCAGGGTTTCCCAGGGCCATCCACCTAGCCCTGCCCCAGAAGTGGAAGAGATTGAGTGCAGCGATGCCCAACCACTTATTTCTCAAGATGAGTACATGCAAGGATCATCGCAGCACGTCTCCGATGATGACGAAACGCAGGTGCCAACTGCTGCGGCGTTCAGCATTGTGGAGACCGACAAGGAGGGCAGGGGTGAAGACTGGGTGGAAGATGATGTGGAGGACGATGAGGTCCTCGACCCCACATGGAATGAACGTCATGCAGGTGAACTGAGTAGTTTGGAGGAAGAGGCGGTGGTCGCACAGAGCCACCAGCACAGCAGAAGAGGGAGCAGGGTGCAGAAGCGGAGCGGCCGTGCCCTAGACACTACGCCCGCTACTGCCCAACGCAGCAAGGGAACGAGCGCACCAAAGTCAGCTCAAAGGAGTTCTCTAGCGTGGAAGTTCTTTAGAAAATGTGCTGATGACAGGACACGAGTGGTTTGCACCCTGTGCAATCAGAGCTTGAAGCGAGGCATGAACCTTCTCAACCTGAGCACAACCTGCATGATCAGGCATCTAAGTGCAAAGCACGAGCTGCAGTGGAGTACACACCTTCAAAACCAAGAAACGTCTCTGGCTCATCCTGCTTCCTCTTCTGCTGCAGTCTCGGCCGCTCCAGCCACATCTGTAGTGATACCGGCACCTGCCACCCCGCAAACAGACGATCTGTCAGCAACACCACCACCTGGGTCACCAACAACCATCTCCACAATGTCCCGTGGAAGCGTTCAGCTTTCCATCTCCCAAACACTTGAGAGGAAGAGGAAGTACCCCCCTACCCACCCGCGATCCCTGGCCCTGAATGCCAGCATTTCAAAATTATTGGCCTTTGAAATGCTGTCATTCCGTCTGGTGGAGACGCACAGTTTTAAAAACCTTATGTCGGTGGCTGTCCCACAGTACGTCGTGCCCAGCCGCCACTACTTTTCCAGGCAAGCCATCCCTTCCCTGCACAACCAAGTGGGGGAAAAAATCAGGTGTGCACTGCGCAACGCCATCTGTGCCAAGGTCCACCTAACTACGGATACGTGGACCAGTAAGCACGGTCAGGGGCGTTATATCTCCCTAACGGCACACTGGGTAAATGCAGTGGCGGATGGGCCTGAGGCGGATAGCAATTTGGCGCATGTCCTTCCACCACCGAGGATTGCAGGGCGCTTCAGTTTGCCTCCTGTTCCTAACTCCTCCTACTCCGCTTCCTCATCCTCTACCGCCTCCTCATCCGGACAGCGTAACACCTTCACCACCAACTTCAGCACGGCCAGGGGTAAACGACAGCAGGCAGTTTTACAACTTGCCTGTTTGGGGGACAAACCACACACCGCGCAGGAGTTGTGGAGGAGCATGGAACAGCAGACAAATGAGTGGTTGCTGCCAGCGAGCCTCAAGCCCGGCCTGGTGGTGTGCGATAACGGGCGAAATCTCATAGCAGCTCTGGGCCTAGCCGGTTTGACGCACATCCCTTGCCTGGCGCATGTGCTGAATTTGGTGGTGCAGAGGTTCCTTAAAAACTACCCCGATATGTCAGAGCTGCTGCAGAAAGTGCGGGCCGTTTGTGCGCACTTTCGGCGTTCTCACCCTGCTGCTGCTCGCCTGGCAGCGCTGCAGCGTAACTTCGGCCTTCCCGCTCACCGCCTCATATGTGACGTGCCCACAAGGTGGAACTCCACCTTGCACATGCTGGAAAGACTGTGCGAGCAGCAGCAGGCCATAGTGGAGTTTCAGCTGCAGCACGCACGCGTGAGTCGCTCTGCGGAACAGCACCACTTCACCACCAATAACTGGGCCTCCATGCGAGACCTGTGTGCCTTGTTGCGCTGTTTTGAGTACTCCACCAACATGGCCAGTGGCAATGACGCCGTTCTCAGCTTAACTATCCCACTTCTATGCCTCCTTGAAAAAACAATTCGGGCGATGATGGAAGAGGATGTGGCACAGGATGAGGAGGAGGAGGAGGATGAAGAGGTAACATTTCCAAGGCTTTCAGGGCAGTCATTCGCAAGGGGCTCCGAGGGTGGGTTCCTGCACACGCAAACGCCAGGGACGCAATTGTCCAGCAGGGGCACAGTTCTGGAGGATGAGGAGGATGAGGAGGAGGAGGAGCTGGAGGAGGAGATGGAACCATGTTCACAGCAGGGTGGCACCCAGGCCAGCTCATGGCCATCACTGGTGCGTGGCTGGGGGGATACAGAGGACACGGACCATACACCTCCCACAGAGGACAGCCTTTCGTTGCCTCTGGGCAGCCTGGCACACATGAGCGATTACATGCTGCAGTGTCTCCACAACGACCGCCGAGTTGCCCACATTCTAACTTGTGCTGATTACTGGGTGGCCACGCTGCTGGATCCCCGTTACAAGGACAACGTACCGTCCTTAATTCACTCACTGGAGCGCGATCGCAAGATGCGCGAGTACAAGCGCACGCTGGTAGACGCCATGCTGCTGGCATTCCCATCTGACAGCGGGGCCACAGTGGAAGCACAAGGCAGAGGAGGAGGAGGAGGAGGTCGCCAACGCAACCAGGGCACCGCCAGCACCTCAGAAGGCAGGGTTAGCATGGCCGAAATGTGGAAAAGCTTTGTCAGCACGCCACAACAAACAGCAGCACCAGCAGCTCAGATGGAACGTCTTAGCAGGAGGCAGCATTTTACCAACATGGTGGAGCAGTATGTGTGCACACGCCTACATGTAGTGAATGACGGGTCTGCCCCCTTCAACTTCTGGGTCTCCAAATTGGGCACATGGCCTGAGCTTGCCCTTTACGCCTTGGAGGTGCTGGCGTGCCCTGCAGCCAGTGTATTATCTGAACGGGTATTTAGCACGGCTGGGGGCGTTATAACAGACAAGCGCAGCCGCCTGTCCAGAGACAATGTGGACAAGCTCACGTTCATTAAAATGAACCAGGCATGGATCCCACGGGACTTTTCCGTACCTTATGCAGAATAGCAATGGATACCGACCTTACCCACCCATTGTTCCATTTTTGCTCTTTCTCACTCTTTTGGGGTGTACCCTCATTTAAAATTTGTGAAAAGAAGCAGTGTTGGCTACCTCGTCCTCCTCCTCAGGGCCAGATTAATGTAGGGGCTATTGGAGCTGCAGCTCCAGGCCCCTACCTTTTATATAGGCCCCGGGTTGGCCATATTCACTGTTACCGCTCTTCTGTCACTTGTAAACACAGAAGTCTGGCTTCTATGCTCGCTTCCCCAGGCAGCACCCTCAGAACCTCCCCACACAGCGTGAAGGCCGGACAAGGAGGGACAGTTGGCGATGCATGGATGTGTTTATGGGCTTCAGAGACAGCATCCCATGTTGAATTAGGCATGCATGGCTGCACCCTTCCTCCTCTGGGTGCATGGCAAGGCACGGCCCTAAGGCCCTTCAAAATCCTCAGCACCAAGCCCATGATGCTGTTAATCCGGCCCTGGTCCTCCTCCACCGCCGCTTCCACCTACACCGCCCATAGGTGTGCGCAGCCTATTGCATTAAGGTGTGCACCCCAAAGTTGAAATACACATGCATGTGTTTGCCAGCAGGGAGAGTAATGTATCGGGGCCATGTACCTGTAGGCAAGGAGAAATAGAGCAGAGCAGGTCCCAGGGAGATCTTTCCCATCTCCTCACTGGCAATGCTATGTGCCCTAGGTGATTAGGGTGTGCCCAGGCACACCCAGCACACCCTGTGCGCACGCCTATGTCACCGCCACATCCACCACCACCTCAACCTCCCTCCTACTCCATATGGGCCTCGTCCTTCAGAGATGAAGAAGAACATTGTTTTATTTTTCTGTTTTTTTTTGTTGTTTTAAGTTATTTCCCTATCCACATTTGTTTGCAGAGCACTTGCCATGCTCTTAATTACGTTTTGCTGCCATTTGCAGCACTCTAGCCCTTTCCTTTGGTGTTTTAGAGCCATTTTAGTGCCTTAAAGTTCGGGTCCCCATTGACTTCAATGGGGTTCGGTGTCCGGGAAAAGTTCGGTAAAAGTCCGGGACACGGACCCGGACTTTTTTTTAAAGTTCGGCCGAACCCGTCGAACACGGACATCTAGGTGTCCGCTCAACCCTACTAGTAACCTGTACAACATTTTCAAGCAGCGCCTATGGAGATTTTTAAGCACCAAAGTTTGGTGCCATTCCACACGCAATTTTTAAAGCGTGACATGTTGGGTATCTATTTACTCAGGTTAACATCATCTTTCACCTTATACAAAAGAAAATGTTTTTTTTTTAATTAATAAAAACTGTTCCCCCCCCCCCCCCCCCCCTCAAAGAAAAATGCTTTAAACATTTTGTTCCATAGGGTCTCTGCTAAAATATATATATATATATAGTATCTCACAAAACTTGAAGTTGCGCAAATATGAACGGTGCTCATTGGAAATCATGGAGTACGACTTGTCATGTAACTGCCCCAAATTGCAGGGCAAGTCACACAAGTGTGAAAGGGGCCTGAAGTGAATGTAAACCCTTACACATAGTATCTTACAAAAGTGAGTACACCCCTCGCATTTTTGTAAATATTTTATTCTATCTTTTCATGTGACAACACTGAGGAAATGACACTTTGCTACAATGTAAAGTAGTGAGTGTACAGCTTGTATAACAGTGTAAATTTGCTGTCCCCTCAAAATAACTCAACACACAGCCAATAATGTCTAAACCGCTGGCATCAAAAGTGAGTACATCCCTAAGTGACAATGTCCAAATGGGGCCAAAAGTGTCAATATTTTGTGTGGCCACCATTATTTTCCAGCACAGCCTTAACCCTCCTGGGCATGGAGTTCACCAGAATTTCACAGGTTGCCACTGGAGTCCTCTTCCCCTCCTCCATGACGACATCACAGAGCTGGTGGATGTTAGAGACCTTGTGCTCCTCCACCTTCCGTTTGAGGATGTCCTACAGATGCTCAGTAGGGTTTAGATCTGGAGACATGCTTGGCCAGTCCATCACCTTTACCATCAGCTTCTTTAGCAAGACAGTGGTCATCTTGGAGGTGTGTTTGGGGTTGTTATCATGTTGGAATACTGCCCTACGGCCCAGTCTCTGAAGGGCATGTCACAGTACATGTTGGCATTCATGGTTCCCTCAATAACCTGTAGCTCCCCAGTGCCGGCAGCAGTCAAGCAGCCCCAGATCATGACACTCCCACCACCATGCTTGACTGTAGGCAAGACACACTTGTCTTTGTACTCCTCACCTGGTTGCCGCCACACACGCTTGCCACCATCTGAACCAAATAAGTTTATCTTGGTCTCATCAGACCACAGGACATGGTTCCAGTAATCCATGTCCTTAGTCTGCTTGTCTTCAGCAAACTGTTTGCGGACATTCTTGTGCATCATCTTTAGAAGAGGCTTCCTTCTGGGACTACAGCCATGCAGACCAATTTGATGCAGTGTGTGGCGTATGGTCTGAGCACTGACGGGCTGACTCCCCACCCCTTTCAACCTCTGCAGCAATGTTGGCAACACTCATACGTCTATTTCCCAAAGACAACCTCTGGATATGATGCTGAGCACATGCATTCAACTTCTTTGGTCAACCCTGGCGAGACCTGTTCTGAGTGGAAAACTGGTAAACTGGTAAAGTCCTGGTAAACCGCTGTATGGTCTTGGCCACCGTGCTGCAGCTCAGTTTCAGGTTCTTGGCAATCTTCTTATAGCCTAGGCCATCTTTATGTAGAGCAACAATTCTTTTTTCAGATCCTCAGAGAGTTCTTTTCCATGAAGTGCCATGTTGATCTTCCAGTGACCAGTATGAGAGTGAGAGCGATAACACCAAATTTAACACACCTGCTCCCCATTCATACCTGAGACCTTGTAACACTAACGAGTCACATGACACCAGGGAGGGAAAAAATGGCTAATTGGGCCCAATTTGGACATTGTCATTTAGGGGTGTACTCACTTTTGTTGCCAGCGGTTTAGACATTAATGGCTGTGTTGAGTTATTTTGAGGGGACAGCAAATTTACACTGTTATACAAGCTGTACACTCACCACTTTACATTGCAGCAAAGTGTAATTTCTTCAGTCTTTTCCTCTGATGTCCATCGACAGATGCAGCCTCATCTTCATGAGCTGTGTGGGTTATGCTGCCACCTGCTGGAGTAGTCTAGGCAGTACATTAGTACAAAGTTTATACATATACACGCCCACAGGGCTGTCCCTCCAGGCATAACCCCCACAGCCACAGCCCAACACATCAGTTGCAAGCAGTGAAGACGAAAGAACCATCCCCATATCAGAGTGGCAGGTGCTGCGTCTGTCGATGGACATCAGAGAAAAAGATTTTACGGTAAGATCTTACGAAAATTGTATTTTCTCTATCGTCCATGGATAGATGCATCCTCATTTTCATGAACTGAGTGGGACGTCCCAAAGCAGTATAGGCATGATGGGTGGGAAAAACGCAACCAGACAGTAACGTCAACTCCAAAAGGCTAAACCAAGCCAACCGGGAAACATGGAGCTCACCCAAACAAACAGGAGCTCACCCAGGTAAAAGACCCCTAAGAGAATAAGAAAAAACATTCTCTTGTGAAACAGCAGCCTGCAAAACCTTGCCGCCAAAAGAGGCATCCGAAGAAGCCAACAAATCCACCTTGTAAAATCTGGTAAAGGTGTGCACAGACGACCAAGTCGCTGCCTTACAAACTTGTATAACAAAGGCCTGATGGCAAAAAGCCCAAGAGGCACTTAGCGCTCTGGTAGAATACGCCTTCACAGGGAAAGGAGGAACCTGACCGTTGAGTGAATAAGACTGAACAACCGTCTGCCTGATCCATCTCGATTAGGATCTCCTCGGCGGAGCCAGATGACGCACCCCTTGAATAAAAGTGCGAATCAAGCTATTAGTAGCCAACAGATGTTGGAAGCAATTGGCCAAATTGCCACCTTGCCCTTGATAGTGCCCAACGCCAAGCGCTGCTCAACTCCTCCTTGCAAAAAAGCCAAGACCTGACCTATAGAGAACAAGCGAGGGTGCAGCTGCAGCGATTGACACCATGAAATGTATGATTTCCACGTACAATGATAGATCTTCCTGGAAGTCGACTTCCTGACCTTCAAGAGGGTAGGAATCACTGAGTCAGAGACCTCAACACTTCGCTTTCAACAGCCAAGCCGTTAAAACCAGCGACCATAAAGCAGGATGGAAGAATGGACCTTGAGACAGTAGATCATCCCACAGAAGAAGACGCCATGGAGGATCCACGACCATTATTACACAGCTCTGCATACCAAGACCACCGAGGCCAGTCTGGTGCCACCAGAATGACCAGAATGCCTTCCATCACCACCCAGCAAAGAAACCTAGGCAGGAGTACAAGTGGAGGGAAGGCATAGATTAGGCAATACTGGTTCCAAGGAGCCACCAGAGCGTCTGTAAACAGAGGATCCCCAGAACTGCCCACAAACCGCTGAACTTTCCTGTTGAGGCGAGACGCAAACAGATCCACCTCCATAGTCCCCCACCGGGCACACAGGAGATGAAACACCTCTGGATGAAGCGACCATTCCCCTTAAACCAGCACCTGACGACTCAGGTAATCCGAGATAACACCGCTCAGGCTAGTCACGATTCAAGGTGGGTGCTGAACCTCGGCTCGCCACCAGGAGAAACATGAAAGAAGAAAATGGTCGCACACCACCACGGAATCCAATGAAGAAAAGTTCTTTATTCACATAAGTGGTACAAGGTACAGCAGGATAGGACAGTAGACGCGGTTCACACGACTGCTACGTGCTTGTTCACCACTACTTGTCCCTTGTCCCGGCCCTGGTGCCACCTATCAGTGCTCATTAGTGCCACCTATCAGTGCCACCTGTCAGTACAGCTTATCAGTGCCACCTATCAATGCTGCATTATCAGTGCAGCCTAACCAGTGCAGCCTATCAGTGCCCATCATTGCTGCCTGTCAGTGCCCAAAAGTGCCGCCTATTAGTGCCCATCAGTGCAGCCTATCAGGGCTCTAAACGCAGCCTCATCAATGTTGCCTATCAGTGCCCATCAGTGCAGCCTATCAGTGCTTATCAACGCAGCCTCATCAGTGTCACCTCTTTTTTTTTTTTTTCAATTTTCATTTTTTTTATCACTTGGCACCAGGCGCGAGCAATTCTTATTTCCTGAAGCCCCAGACATGCTGTTCCGGGCGCTGGGCAGCGGATTTAAAAAACTGGCTCCTAACTTTTTTAGCTGGCTCCTAGATTCTAAGCAAATTTGTCAAGCCATGCCCTAAAAGGAGAGCGACTTTTGTCATCTCAGCATGTCCTTTTTTTTCTGCATTTTAGTGTGTTGAGAGGCTCAGTGGCAACGCATCAGAACTCATGCATTCGCAACAGGCACTAACAAGCCTTGGTCAATGGCTGCTAACAGGGGCAGACTGGCAACTTTCGGCCCAGGGGGCAAGTAGAAACCAGAGGCCCATGGTGCAGCGACTCTGACCCCCCCCCTCCCACTCTCCCTATTCCCGTCCTCCTTCTGACCTCCATTCCAAGCAGAAGCCCTACTCCAGCTATTCTCTACTTACCGGCTGAATCCGGGTTCCCGACCTGGCCAGCAGGGGGCGTTTGGGGGGAGCTGGGACAGCTTGGTCGGGGCTGGCCAGGGGAGAAGAGTCTCCGGTGGGGCATGGAACCGGCTTCTGCTCAGACACAGTTTACACCATCCATGCTGGGGGGAGGGCTGCGCTCTGTCCTTGTCTTCAACCCCCACTGAGTAGGTCAGCGGTGGGGACTTTTTACTTCTCTTCACCAGGAATCCTTTAGGCATGTCTGTGGCAGAAGCGGTGCAGCCTTTTTTGGGGCATCAGAGCAGCCCAGGGGGCAATTGCCCCCCTGCCCCCTGGCCCAGTCCTCCCCTGGCTGCTAACTCTATCCACTCCAAACTCTGCATTCAATTATTATCCAATGTGCGTAAACGAGGCTCCGTTCACACTTGTGCGACCTGTCATGTGACTGTGGACAAGACAAGCTGCAGCCCATTCTTTTAAATGGCACCCATTCAGACTGGTGCAAATTGAAGTTGCAGCAATTTTGAAAAGTTGTCTGCACTACTTTGATGCAACTTTTGGTCCAGAGATTGTCAGATCAAAGTTGCACTCAAAGTCGCAGCAAAGTCACACTGGGAATCAGGTGCGCTAGTGTGAATAGAGCCTCATGCATGTCCGTGCACCGATAAAAGGCACCTTGACGTGTGACAATGCACCTGCCTAATGCAGGAAAATACACATAGATCTAAATGGGCATTAAACATTTTTTTTTCTATTTTCCCGCTAAGTGATGATGTCATCGCCTTGTTATTTTTGCGACCAATCTGGGAGCTAAGAATACGTGGGAAGCCTGATAGCAGAGCGCTGGGAATATTGGAAATGTTTTCAGGTTTGCTGGACTCCGCCTTGGCTGCGGCGTACATTTCTGGGCACCACATCATAGGCACCGAATTACAGGACTGGAAAGAGTACAAAAAAGAGCAACAGAACTTATAAAGACGGCGAGGATTACAGCGAGGAGGAGCGCGCCGAGAAATCGCCTTTGTTTAGTCTGTGATGGAGGGACCCCAGGGGAACGTGTACGGCCAGAGACAGGACTATTCAAGGTCGGCAGGAGATCACAGCACTGATCACACTATGGGGGCAACTAGACTGTGCACTCTGCAAAGTGCAGTTGCTCCAGAGATCAGTAAATGAGATGAAGCTTCACATTGCAAGGAATACCCAATCACATGCTAGGAAAACTTAAAAAAAAAAAAAAAAAAATGCATTTTTGCTTGCACATGATTGGATGATGGAGGTCAGCAGAGCTCCCCCTCATTTACTAAGCCCTGGAGCAACTGTCAGTCTATTTGCCTTTAGTAAACCAACCTCAATGTGTACAGTATCTCACAAAAGTGAGAACACCCCTTATATTTTTGTAAATATTTTATTCTATCCTTTCATGTGACAGGACTGAAGAAATGACACTTTGCTACAATGTAAAGTAGTGAGTGTACAGCTTGTATAAGGGTCCTTTCACTCGAGCGATTCGATCAGATCCGTCTGTCAGTTTTTTAGGCGGATCTGATCGGATGCTCCATGCATCCCTATGGGGCAGTGGATGTCAGCGGAGACATGTCCACTGACACCCGCTGCCATCTGGATCCGATCCTGTCCGTGAAATCCGGACGGATGGAAACCCTATTTTCCACCCGTCCAGGGGATCGGATGGGATCGGATGAGAATGGACAGGCGGCTTAGGGATGCATGGGGCTCTGACACCTCCCTCTCCGCTCTGTGTGATGTCTGATGTCACCTGCCTGCTCAGTGGGGATCAGTGTATCATTTCCCCCGCTGAGCAGCATGGATCCGTTAGAGGCGGACCGTGTGAAAGAAGTCTTACAGTGTAAATTTGCTGTCCCCTCAAAATAACTCAACACACAGCCATTAATGTCTAAACCGCTGGCAACAAAAGTGAGTACACCCCTAAGTGAAAATGTCCAAATTGGGCCCAAAGTGTCAATATTTTGTGTGGCCACCATTATTTTCCAGCACTGCCTTAACCCTCTTGGGCATGGAGTTCACCAGAGCTTCACGGGTTGCCACTGGAGTCCTCCTTCACTTATCCATGATGGGGAACTTTGACGTAGTGGTGGGCTTGAGCACGATATGGCCATATGGTGGGACCAAATCCCCATTTTTATTTATGGATTGTCTTCATATTTGATAGCCTTTTCTTTTGCATGTGTGCGCTATTCTTTTTTAATATACATGTCGCTTGGTTCATAGCTGCACCAGCTTTAGAAATACATGTTCAGGGTGTGCTCCCCCAATTTTTTGCTTGTGGATGTTAGAGACCTTGAGCTCCTCCATCTTCCGTTTGAGGATGCCCCACAGATGCTCAATAGGGTTTAGGTCTGGAGACATGCTTGGGCAGTGCATCACCTTTACCCTCAGCTTCTTTAGCAAGGCAGTGGTCGTCTTGGAGGTGTGTTTGGGGTCATTATCATGTTGGAATACTGCTCTGCGGCCCAGTCTCTGAAGGGAGGGGATCATGCTCTGCTTCAGTATGTCACAGTACATGTTGGCATTCATGGTTCCCTCAATGAACTGTAGCTCCCCAGTGCCGGCAGCACTCATGCAGCCCCAGACCATGACACTCCCACCACCATGCTTGACTGTAGGAAAGACACACTTGTCTTTGTGCTCCTCACCTGGTTGCCGCCACACACGCTTGCCACCATCTGAACCTAAAAAGTTTATCTTGGTCTCATCAGACCACAGGACATGGTTCCAGTAATCCATGTCCTTAGTCTGCTTGTCTTCAGCAAACTGTTTGCAGGCTTTCTTGTGCATCATCTATAGAAGAGGCTTTCTTCTAGGACGACAGCCATGCAGACCAATTTGATGCAGTGTGCGGCGTATGGTCTGAGCACTGACAGGCTGACCCCCCACCCCTTCAACCTCTGCAGCAATGCTGGCAGCACTCATACGTCTATTTCCCAAAGAAAACATCTGGATATGACGCTGAGCATGTGCACTCAACTACTTTGGCTGACCATGGCGAGGCCTGTTCTGAGTGGAACCTGTCCTGGTAAACCGCTAAATTGGTCTTAGCCACCGTGCTGCAGCTCAATTTCGGGGTCTTGGCAATCTTCTTATAGCCTAGGCCAGTGATGGCGAACCTTGGCACCCCAGATGTTTTGGAACTACATTTCCCATGATGCTCAACTACACTGCAGAATGCATGAGCATCATGGGAAATGTAGTTCCAAAACATCTGGAGTGCCAAGGTTTGCCATCACTGGCCTAGGCTATCATTATGTAGAGCAACAATTCTTTTTTTCAGATCCTCAGAGAGTTCTTTGCCATGAGATGCCATGTTGAACTTCCAGTGCCCAGTATGAGAGAGTGAGAGCGATAACACCAAATTTAACACACCTGCTCCTCATTCACACCTGAAACCTTGAAACACTAACGAGTCACATGACACCAGGAGGGAAAATAGCTAACTGGACACGGTCACTTAGGGGTGTACTCATTTTTGTTGCCAGCAGTTTAGACATTAACTATCTTGTGCCCGCGCTATAGCCGAATGACAGCTACAGCGCAGACCTAAATTGGCGTGAGGGCGTACAATTGACTTCCTCTTGGCAACAAGTGGCCTGCGAGCTCCCTGCGGAGTGCGCCCGGCTTGCTCTGTGATTAGCGAGTCCCGCCCCCTTTCCACATGATCAACTATCAGCGAATGAGAGCTTATCATGTGAAGTAAACAGCAGCCGGCGATCAGCTGTTTTTTTTTCTCCTCACACTATCAGTGTGAGCAGAAAAAAAAAAGAATGATCACCGGCTGCTGTCAGAGGGACATTGGTCCCGAAGAGGAGAGAGGCATCTGTGCCCACCAGTGCCACCTGCCAGTGCCCAACAGTATCACACCAGTGCCCAACAATGCCACCTATCAGTGCCCACCAGTGTCACACCAGTGCCCACCAATGCCACCTACTAGTACCCCCCAGCACCACCTACCAGTGCCATCTGCTAGTGCCCACTAGTACCACCTACCAATGCCCACCAGCGCCACCTATCAGTGCTCACCAGTGCCACTTATCAGTGCCCCATCCTAAGTGTCACGTACCAGTGCCTATCATTGCCCATCAGTGCCACCTATTAGTGCACATGAGTGCCCATGAGTGCCGCCTATTAGTGCCCTTCAGCGCCACCTACCAGTGCCCTTCAGTGCCACCCATTAGTGCCCATCAGTGCCACCCATCAGTGCCACCCATTAGTGCCAACAATTAGTTCTGCCTTATCAGTGTCACCTTATCAGTGCCCATCAGTGCCTCCTTATCAGTGCCCATCAGTGTCGCCTATCAGTGCCCACCCTTGCAGCTTATTAGTGCAGCCTATCAGTGCCCATCAGTGCCGCCTCATCAGTGCACATCAATGAAGGAGAAACATTACCTGTTTGCAAAATTTTATAATAAACTATAAAACCTGTTTTTTTTTTCACAATTTTCGGGCTTTATATGTTTGTTCAGCAAAAAATAAAAACCCCAGAAGTGATTAAATACCACCAAAAGAAAGCTCTACTTGTTTGAAAAAAAAAGATAAAAATTTCATTTGGGTACAGTGTTGCATGACCGCGCTATTGTCATTCAAAATGCGACAGCGCTGAAAGCTGAAAATTGGCCCGGGCAGGAGAGGGGTTTAAGTGCCCTGTAGGCAAGTGGTTAATGGCTGTGTGTTGAGTTATTTTGAGGGGACAGAAAATGTACACTGTTATACAAGCTGTACACTCACTACTTTACATTGTAGCAAAGTGTCATTTCTTCAGTGTTGTCACATGAAAAGATAGAATAAAATATTGACAAAAATGTGAGGGGTGTACTTACTTTTGTGAGATACTGTATGTAGCGTGAGCACACTTTCCAAACCATACCCACACAGATACAATGTATTCAAGCATTTACATTTTTTGTCAACCATCACTAATATTTTTATCAAGTGGACCTGTCATCGGGTGTATCATTTACCACATGCCCACCAGGCTCTTTTACCCCCTCCCTGCCCAGGCCAATTTTTAGCTTTCAGCACTGTCGCACTTTGAATGACAATTGCACGGTCATGCAACACTGTACCCATAAGACATTTGTATAATTTTTTTTTTTGGGGGGGGGGGGGATTTCAGCAGAGGGCAGATTTGTACTGGCAGGAGGGGAAATTTATGCCAAGGGGTAAGAATAGTGTTCAGTGTTTTTTGTGGGGGGATTTTGGTTGATGCATAAAACTCACATCTTGGGGGGGGGGGGCGCGCAGTTTGGCATGTTCGCCCTGGGCTCTAGATGACCTTGTCCCGGCACTACTGTCATCGGGTGTATCTTTAATCGAGTAATGTGTCAGTTTAACAACTCCAGGTGTTTAAAACTTCTCACATAGGTCACAGTGCTCCCCCTGGCAATGTCTTCATTGGTTTAAAAACCAGGAGCACATGTGCTGTGGGGTCTTTGGCTTGTGAGCAGAGTCCCGGAGGGAGGGTGGCGGCTGCCTCCTCCTCTGTAGCAGTGGCATGTGATTACAGGTGCCCGGCCTGGGGGACAGGAAGGAAGGAGATGAACCCAGAGGTCCATGAGAGCTGAGTGAGGGGGTAGAGACATTGGAGACCATCTAAAAACAGTATCGTGAGTACAGGGGATCGTGTGTAGGGGCCTGACCTGAGGGGGGCCACCCCGGTGTAGGATAATCAGTGGACGGTGTCAGAAGGTTGAGTGAAAAGGGGTACTAGGAGTGTATCCCGAAGATAATTCAAGCTAAAAAGTCATCTATATAGAGACTTAACCTTGAATTCATCTAAGTGGCAAGGTGAATCAGCAGCCTGGCTGCATCTTCAGACATGTCATTTATTGTGAATAGTTCAAGTTGGAGCATCCCACTCTTCCCTTCTCCCATCCCTAATTTGAATAAAACCACAAAAACCACTACATCCCCTAGACTTTTCATTGATGGAGCCAAAGAGTAAAGAGTTAAATTATGCATGCTGTAGTTGCTAACAGTAACCCAGAGGGACCCGAAAGTGTAATATCCAGCAGTCCTTATGGGGGCAGTGCTAAAATAAAATTTTTATTTTTTGCATAACTTCTCCCAAGAGCCAGCCCACTGCTTGCACCTGAGGGCTCCTGACAGGAGTACTGAGACAGGGTGATGTGATGTTTTCAAGTAGCTATGTACAGACCCCTCCCACCAGCCATGAGCTACCAGACATAACAATTTTTTTTAACATGGCAATTTCCTGAACACTTTACCCGGCCATTGCCGGTAGTAACTGCTGCAGTAATTCAGGGGATAATCCCGAACTGACGAGCCCCCACATGTAGCGCTACCCCCGAACTGCTTGAATATTTGTGCCCAGGTCTTCCACTGATTTAGAAAGCAAGTAAACTCTGCTTTTCATACTTGCAAAGTAAAGGCATAATGTGCTAGTATGCATCACATATAAGCACATTATGTGACACTTACCTTCAAACAAAGCCCTCGTCCCTGCAGGAAGCCGCATCCATCTCCGCCCATCTTCCTTCCGGGTCAGCTATGTGACTGGCTGGAGCCACGTGACATCAATCCTGCGCATGCTGGTCATGGCACAGGGCTGCTGTGCCTTCAGAGCGCATGCGCTGATGACGTCATGGGCGCAGTATACAGAAAAGTTTCTCCTAAACAGTGCAAGTTAAGGCGATATGTACAGTACCTATAGGTAAACCTTATTATAGGCTTACCTATAGGTACAAACATTAGAGGGAAGTTTACTTTAATCCATAAGGTATTTTCACACAGCCAGGTGCACACATACTGCTCGTTGTCTCCAATAACCAGTCATGGGGATGTGTTTATGTTTTATTTTATTTGAAGAACTTGGATATGAGAAGGGATTTAGTAGGATACTCCAGATTAACTATTCACACGTAATGCAATTACTCAATAGAACTGTGTAGAAGACTGTCAGTAGAACTATGCAGCTGGTTGTACAGAGTAAAGTAAGTTATTTTGTAGTAGAAGGAATTTAATGGACCTTGCTTCTTCAAGACACTAGCCAGTGTCCCCTTTAGCTTACACCCAGTATGCTGACTTCTAGCACCAAGAGGGGAATTTTAGCAACAACGGTCTCTAGGGCCCCTTTAGGGGGTCTATACTCACAAGGCCCTGGCCAAAGGTCACCTTCCTCCATGATACCAGATAGGATCTGTGGACATCTTCCCTCAGTCAGCTCTCACAAGAACCATGGGTTTCAGCATCATTGTTTCAGGTCCTCAGGTCACCCACCTGAGGCCGCATAGCAGCCTGTGCTGGGAAAAGGCAGCAGCCCCCTCCCCTCCTAGACCTCTCTTTGTAGAGGAAGACCCAGAGCCTATGTGCTTGTCAGATATAAATACAGTTGCCCAGCATGTCTTGGGGTACATCCCCTTCTAATTGGCCAGTATCCATGCTCTCATCTGCAAGGTTTCCTCCCACTGTCCAGTACATCCAATAGCTACCAGACCAGTGTGAAACTTTCAAGACCGCATAAGCAGCACCAGAGCACACTGGGCAGACTCTGCCAAACAATCACAGCTCACTGTTAAGCAGACAGCATATACATTTGCCTAGCTGTCACACTATTAAGCAGAGAAACCCAAAAATATATACACTCACTCTAGCACCTACCTAGGAGGGCGCTACGTCCACCCCCCGCCAAAAATAAGCCATGTCCTCAGTTGCCTGGGCAGCTGCCCCTACAAAACGTTTGTCCAAAAAATCTAGAGGAGTATCCCACAAACTTAGAAAAGGGGAGAAGGGAAATAACAAATGAACGGTCTATACCGTGAGCATCATAACAAACATAGATAGTCTAATAGGCCTGTCTCCACCATCAGTACGAGACAGGCATTAAACTTATCCCAGACTTAAACTTGAGGGGATGGCCCATAAAGGAATATCCATTGCTGGCAAAGGAAAAACCGCCAATAAACTGAGACAACTTCTCAACGGGCGGGTGGGTGGGCAACTCTTGTGACGTCAGAATCTCCTCAGAGTGGTGGGACGTGCCCTTGCATAGCCCCTTTTCTAGAGTTCAGGCTCCACCCTTAACCTCGTGTCTTAGTGGCCAATACTGTCAAATCCACCTAAACTCCCCGTTTATCACGACGCCCACATAGCTGCCATGCTTCCAGCAGTCAAGGCTCCCTTTCCCTAGATGATGGGGTCAAGGGGCCTTCAAAATGTGAGTTTTAGTCTTTGCTTTAATACATTTATTTTTAAAAAATGTTATCGCACTATTGGAGTCCCCTTTTTTCTCCCATATACCTACCTGTGAATCCTCAACTTGGAGTACTCACCGCCGCCAGGATAAAGACATACGCCAACCATAGAAGACATCCCCTTGAGCAGTGTGAAGCAAGCGGGAGGATCCTAGAGCACAGACCCATTGTGGTGCCGGAGTTTATGCTGTTACCTTACAGCAGTAAGGTAAGCAGGTCAGTGGCGTATTTTGGTTTTGTGCTGCCCTAGGCAAGAGGAAAATTGGGCACCCCCCCCCCCCCCCCTCCTATTTAAATTTGCTAACCCCTTCCTGTTTAATGGATGCGATGTCCTCCAAAATTGAAGGACTACAAGTCCCAGCAAGAACCACTGAGATCTCATGAGAGGGGGGGTGAGAGAGAGAGGGTGTGAGAGAGGGGCGATGAGAGAGAGAGAGAGAGGGGGGTGAGAGAGAGAGCGGGGGGAGAGAGAGAGAGAGGGGGGAGAGAGAGAGGGGGGAGAGAGAGGGGGGGAGAGAGAGAGAGGGGGGAGAGAGACCCCCTAGCCCTGCCTGCAGTCCCTCCTGTTCCCCCCTGTCTGTGGGTAAGTGTGTGTGATGCATCTACCTGCCGCCCGTCCTCATCTTTTGGGCCCTCGTCATCCTGTTGATGTCCCCCAGCAGAGAGGAGGTTTCAGGAGGAATGCAGGCTCTGGGAGGCGCCAGGGATGCTGCACCCGCTGCTGCTTAGGACAGGATGGTGCCGTGGCAGTGGAGGTCTTCTCCCTCGCAGGCTCTCAGTTCTAGCCAGCTTCCAGGGTTGGCAGGCTGCCCGCTTGCTGAAGAAGACGCTTGCTGCTTGTGTGAAGACGTCGCAGCTCAGCAGTTGCTGTCGGCGGTGGATTGGTGGATTTTGCTTTATCGCCCTGCACCCCACAGTCACCGGACCAGCAAGAATCTTTGGCCCCCACAAGCACTAGGTGTGGAGGAGGAGGAAGTTAAATCCTCCTCCACTTTGAATCATGGCCAGGACCAGGGAGTCACGGCCATGACGTCACTGGTTGCTAGATGCCAGATGGCTATAGCAAACAGTTGCCAATAGACTCTCAGATGGAGGTGGGGGCAGCTATTTTGCTGCACCCCCCCCCCCCCCTGCAAAGTGCCGCCCTAGGCCTGGGCCTAGTTGGCCTAGGCCAAAATACAGCACTGAAGCAGGTAGTGTGGCTGCATATATCCGGGATCCCTGCCCCCCCTTCTACCTCTTGTTTAGTGTTTACTGCTATTGGAGTGAGAGACCTCTTCTTTTTTCTTGGAAGAGACATTTGGAGGGTGCTCTATCCATTTAACCCTTTCAGAACTTTACATATGGACTTTATCTATTAGACTATTCAGTGTGTGTTTGATTAATGCTAAGAGGATTCTGGAGACTCACCTTTTGCTGTCTTCTTAGCAATATATGTGCTTTATCTACCCAAGCTTTTAAGTTTGCCTCTTATGAGTGTTTCCTTTATTATTAATGAAGCATAATCAGAAGATTCAGTACTTGGCTTTTACTAAATAATTTATCATTATTTCTTGTTTTATTTATGTTTGCAATTTAAGCCCTTTATATGTATTTTTTATTCACGAGATTCAAGACATATCTCTAATTATCGTATCAACTGTGTCCCAATTTTTCACTTTTATTCACGAGGTTATAAGACACAATTATTAATTCACTTTCATCACCTTCTTAGAACTAGCAATTTTAACACCTATGCACCTTTATATTTAATTTGATCCACTATTTACCACATTTGTTGAACATTCGTTCCATCTGTGATTGTATCAGAGATCCAGAACATTATCTTTGAATAGCGCAGCACCGTTTCTTCCTTTATCTATCTGCTGTATATGACATTAGGAATTTGTCAATTCTGGTGTTTGTGGCTGTTCATTTGAGATTACTCAGTGGAGTGTGATAGCGCGTCGGGTTGCCCCCCCCCGATTTTATAACTGCTGTGATAATTCAGATTGATGAGCCCCCACATGTAGTGCTACCCCCCAGAGGAGCCATGTGAATATATGTGCCTGAGCCTCCCACTGATTAATCCACAGCCAGTCAAAGGATATTTTCACACAGCCAGGTGCACACACTCTTCTGCTCATTGTCTCCAATAACCAGTCTAGGGGATGTGTTTTTTTTGTTTTATTTGGAGAACTTGGATAGGAGAAGGCATTGCAGGATACTCCAAATTAACTATTCACAAGTGAGGAAAACTTTTTAATAGAATTGTGTAGTAGACTGTCAGTAGCACTATGCAGTATGCTGTACAGAGTAAAGAAAGTCCCTTTGTAGTAGAAGGAATTTAGTTGACCTTGCTTCTTCAAGACACTAGCCAGTGTCCCCTTTAGCTTACACCCAGTATGCTGACTTCTAGCACCAAGAGGCGATCTGAGGGCCTCTAGGAACCCTTTAGGGGGTCTGTGCTCACAAGGCCCTGGCTGCAGGTCACCTTCCTCTGTGATACCAGACATTCTCCCTCAATCAGCTTGCAAGAAAATCATGGGTTTCAGCTTCCGTTTTCCAGGCCCTCAGATCGCCCACCTGAGGCCTCATAGCAGCCTGTGCTGGGGAGAGGCAGCAGCCCCCTCCCCTCCTGGACCTCTCTCCATAGAGGAAGACCGTGAGCCCGTGTGCTTGTCAGATATTAATACAACTACCCAGCATGTCTTGGGGCACATCCCCTTCTGATTTGCCAGGGCTCGATATCCATGCTCTCCAAGGTTTCCTCCCATTGTCCAGTACATCCAATAGTTACCAGACCAATGAGAAAGAAAGAAAGAAAGAAAGAAAGAAAGAAAGAAAGAAAGAAAGAAAGAAAGAAAGAAAGAAAGAAAGAAAGAAAGAAAGAAAGAAAGAAAGAAAGAAAGAAAGAAAGAAAGAAAGAAAGAAAGAAAGAAAAAGAAAGAAAGAAAGAAAGAAAAAGAAAGAAAGAAAGAAAGAAAGAAAGAAAGAAAGAAAGAAAGAAAGAAAGAAAGAAAGAAAGAAAGAAAGAAAGAAAGAAAGAAAGAAAGAAAGAAAGAAAGAAAGAAAGAAAGAAAGAAAGAAAGAGAAAGAAAGAAAGGTAAAATAATAAGAGAGGGAAAAAAGAAAGAAAGAAAGAAAGAAAGAAAGAAAGAAAGAAAGAAAGAAAGAAAGAAAGAAAGAAAGAAAGAAAGAAAGAAAGAAAGAAAGAAAGAAAGAAAGAAAGAAAGAAAGAAAGAAAGAAAGAAAGAAAAGTAAAATAATAAGAGAAGGGGAAAATGAAGAAAGAAAGAAAGAAAAGAAAGAAAGAAAGAAAGAAAGAAAGAAAGAAAGAAAGAAAGAGAAAGAAAGAAAGGTAAAATAATAAGAGAGGGAAAAAAGAAAGAAAGAAAGAAAGAAAGAAAGAAAGAAAAGTAAAATAATAAGAGAAAGGAAAAAGAAAGAAAGAAGTAAAATACGGGAAGGGAAAAGGGAAGGAAGAATAATTCAATTAATACATAAGGGTTGATGCACTAAAGGCAAATATACTGTTTACTTTGCAGGAGAATTTTCCCTTATCTTAGTGAATGAGGTATTCTGTGGAAAGTGAAATTTCACCACATTTTCACATTCACTAAGCTAAAGGGAAAATTCTCTTGCAAAGTGGACATTCGATTTGTGAATCCCCCCCCCATGGTGTATAAGTCGTCACAAATGCGGAGAATATACATAGAGAGATTATATTTAGTTTTCCAGCACAGATAAGACAGTCAGACACAATATTCCAGTCTATAAAATGTTCCTCACTGGAAGGCAATCTAACCTAATTCACTTAAACTCTTATTGTCTAATATTTCATAAATATATTTTTCACCTTGTCAAAACATGTAGCCTTGGATTCTTCCAGTAAGTTTATATTAGGATAAAGGATAATAGTTTGCAGATGTGAGCATATACCATAGTGGGCTGAAAGATTACTGTACCTGAAATATTCACTCTGTTATATGAACAAGCTGCTGTAGGCTCTGTCAATAGAAAAGAAAAAATCTATTTTGCTATTAAAAAAAAAATTATATATATATATATATATATATATATATATATATATATATATATATATATATATATAAACAGGGCTTTTTTTTCAGCAGTACCGCAGTCCCGGCACCTCCAGCACAGAATATATGCAGTGGTAAGGGGTACTAGAGTGTGCTGAAGGGTCTATTGATGCTGGCTGCTGGAGGATCTATGGTCACTGGGGTGATCTATTGTTTTGGGGGGTCTAATGTTGCTGAGGAGGTTTATTGTTGCTGGTGAAGGATCTACCATTTCTGGAGAAAGGGGGAGGTCAATTCTTGCTGGAAGGGATCTACTGCTGAGGGAGGGGTCTATTGTTACTGGCTGCTGGGAGATCTATTGTTGCTAGTGGGGATCTATTTTTGCTGGGGTGGGGATAGTTGTTTGTGGCGGTTCTATTGTTGCTGGGGTGAGCCTGTTGTTGCTAGGTGGATCTTTTGTTGCTGGGAGGGGTCTATAGTTGATGTGGGGAGTCTATTGTTGTTTGCTGCAGGGGTACTATTTTATTGCTTTTCTTGTTATCAGTGTCAAATTCCATATAACTTACTTTCACACAATTTATTGTTTCTTTATTACTTAAAAGGGGTGGGACTGGGAGGTGGGTAGGGGGTGGAACCAAGGGGAGGTGCGTGTAGGTGGGTAGGGGGTGGAACCAAGGGCGGGGGGTGCGCGAAGATGGGTAGGAGGCGGAGACAAGGGGAGGTGCATGAAGGTGGGTAGGAGGTGGAGACAAGGGGGGTGCGTGAAGATGGGTAGGAGGCGGAGACAAGGGGAGGTGCATGAAGGTGGGTAGGAGGTGGAGACAAGGGGGGTGCGTGAAGATGGGTAGGAGGCGGAGACAAGGGGAGGTGCATGAAGGTGGGTAGGAGGTGGAGACAAGGGGGGTGCGTGAAGATGGGTAGGAGGCGGAGACAAGGGGAGGTGCGTGAAGGTGGGTAGGAGGTGGAGACAAGGGGGGTGCGTGAAGGTGAGTAGGGCGTGGAACCAAGGGTGGTGTGTGAAGGAGGGTAGGGGATGGAACCGGGGGGGGGTGTGTGAAGGTGGGTAGGGGATGGAACCAGGGGGGGTGTGTGAAGGTGGGTAGGAGGCCGAGACAAGGGGTATTTCGGAAGGGGGGCAGCACCTGCATTTTGTGCACTGGTCCAAATCATTTGGTGGAGGGGGGATTATGGTGTGGGGTTGTTTTTCAGGGGTTGGGTTTGGCGCCTTAGTTCCAGTGAAGGGAACTCTCAGCATACAAAGACATTTTGGACAATTTCATGCTCCCAACTTTGTGGGAACAGTTTGGGGGTGACCCCTTCCTGTTCCAACATGACTGCACACCAGTGCACAAAGCAAGGTCCATAAAGACATGGATGAGCGAGTTTGGGGTGGAGGAACTTGACTGGCCGGCACAGAGTCCTGACCTCAACCCGATAGAACACCAATGGCATAAATTAGAGCAGAGACTGCGAGCCAGGCCTTCTCTCCAACACCAGTGCCTGACCTCACAAATGGGCTTCTGGGAGGTCCAGAGGTGACTTCTCTACTAGCTGTTTTCTCAGAGCCCAATCCAACTAACTGATGACAAGCTCACCAAGGATTAGCCAGAGAAGCAGATCTCCCAACAACACACCCCTGGACACAATGGAGCTTCCTCAACAGAGTGATTGGTAGATAAAGTGAACCTTTGAGGGGTTTAAAGAGAAAACTGTGGTGCATGACTTGCACCTTCAGTCCAACATATGAGGGTGTGGCCAATAAAGCGAGTGTGGCTTTACAGTTAATAGCTTGTAGTTTCACTTCTTCCATCCTATGATTTGCTATATTTTAGACAAAATAGGGCCTGGGTGTAAAACTGAAGACATCCCATTGTTGGTGTCACCGGAAGTAAAATAAGCCTCAATATTGGTGTCAGTGAAAATAAAGTAAGCCCCATCTTTGGTGTCAGTAAAAGCAAAATAAGTCCCTTCTTTTGTGTCAGTGGAAGTAAAATAAGCCTCATCGATGGTGTCAGTGAAAGTCAAGTAAGCTCCACCGTCGGTGTCAGGGAAAGTATAATAAGCCCCATCATTGGAGTCAGTGAGAGTAAAGTAAGCTCCATCATTGGTGTCACTAAAAGTAACATACCCCCCCCCCCATCATTGGAGTCAGTGAAAGTAAAGTAAGCCCCATCATTGGTGTCACTAATAGTATCATACTCCCCATCATTGGAGTCAGTGAAAGTAAAGTAAGCCCCAACATTGGTGTCACTAATAGTATCATACTCCCCATCATTGGAGTCATTGAAAGTAAAGTAAGCTCTATCATTGGTGTCACTAATAGTAACATACTCCCCATCATTGGAGTCAGTGAAAGTAAAGTAAGCCCCATTGTTGGTGTCAGTAAAAATAAATAAGCCCCACTATTCTTGTCAGTGAAAGTAAAGTAAGCTCCATCATTGGTGTCACTAATAGTATCATACCCCCCATAATTGGAGTCGGTGAAAGTAAAGTAAGCTCCATCATTGGTGTCACTAATAGTAACATACCCCCCCCCCCCCATCATTGGAGTCAGTGAAAGTAAAGTAAGCCCTAATGTTGGTGTCATTGGACGTTAAATAAGCCCCATTATTGGTGTCAGTGAAAGTAAAGTAAGCCCCAATGTTGGTGTCATTGGAGGTCAGTGAAAGTAAAATAATCTTCATGATTGGTGTCAGTAAAAGTTAAGTAAGCGCAATTTTCGGCGTCAGTGGTACTCCACTTTTTTGATAGCATTTGGAAAAACAATGAACCCCAAATCCTCAGTGTTCTTTGTACAGCACTACAGAATATGTCAGAGCTATACAAATGTATAATAATATTAGGGTGTGACTGCAGGGGGAAATTAGAGCGTCAATTTTTGTTTATTAAAAATCTTACAAACATACAACATAATAAAAACATATTTACATATCTACAGAATAAATAAATTATATATAAACAAACACAAAGTAGCTAACTCCAGCATAAAAAAAAAAAAAAAAAACTAGCTTTTTTGCCAGAAAACGTAACCACTTAAAGGACCAAATCCATTTTTGACACATTTTATTCACAAGTTAAAATCAGTATTTTTTTGCAAGAAAACTACTTAGAACCCCCAAACATTTTATATATATATATATTTATATATATTTTTTTTTTTAGCAAAGACTCCGGACAATAAAATGGCGGTCATTGCAATATTTTTTGTCATGCGGTATTTGCGCAGCGGTCTTTCAAACGCTATTTTTTGTTTTTTTAATTACATTTCACTGCATTTAAAAAAAAAACTAAACAGTAAAGTTAGCCCATTTTTTTTTTTTTGTTTATTACGAAAGATGATGTCACGCCAAGTAAACAGATACCCAAAATGTTACAGTTTAAAATTGCACACATCCGCGGAATGGCGACAAACTACGGTCAATAAAAATCTCCATAGGCGACGCTTTAAAAATTTTATAACGTTTACCAGTTTAGAGTTAGAGAGTAGCTCTTTTTTTTTTTTTTTTATTATTGCTCACGCTCTGGCGATCGTGGCGATACCTCACATGTGTGGTTTGAACAGAGATTTCATTGGCGAGCGCGACTTTCGTGCGCAAGCTCACGGCGACGGGGCCAGCTTAAAAAAAAAATTTCCTATTTATTTTATGTTTTTTTTTTTCATTTTAGCACAGATTTAAAAAAAAAAATGTAATAAAAATCTGATCACTTTTATTGCTGTCACAAGCAATGTAAACATCCCTTGTGACAGCAATATGCAGTGACAGGTACTCTTTATGGAGGGATCGAGGGTCTAAAAGACCCCAGACCCCTCCACTGCACTTCAATGTATTCAAAACACCGAAAACGGCATTTTTGAATACATTCACTTTTTAAATCCGGCGCCTTTGGACGCCGCCTCCGGGTTACGTCAACGGAGACCCGATCAAAGCCATATCCGGATGCGCCGGCTGGTTGCTTGGGTCTCCCGGTGGGACGGGAGACCCGGGCAGAGCCGCAGGAGGGGGGGGGGGGCGTCACCTCCTGCTCACTAGGGTAAGGATCGAGTGGCTCCCGAGCCGCATCGGTCATTACCGCCTGAAACCCGACCGCCGGCTCTAAAAAACAGTACTGGGTCGATGCCTCTAGCTAGAGGCATCACCTCGGTACAACCACGTAAAGTCAGCCGACGTAGGTCTACGTGGGTGGTCGGTAAGTGGCTAAACAGAACCAAATATACAAACTAAGATATGTGTTATTATTATTATTATTATTATTATTATTATTATGCACAACAAAGCCCTAACCTCCACCTAAACACACCCCCAGGCTAAGAAACGATTGTACATTTATCCTATGCATGCAGGGCTGCTGATAGAAATCACGGGGCCCCGTAGAGCCTACCTGGCAGGGGCCCCACATCGAATATATCAAAACAACATTTTCACGAAAAATATACTAAAAGCGTTCTTAGAGGACACAAAGATAACAACGAAGCTGTGTGAATTAACCCTTTTTTAATTGTTTTTTTTTTTTTACATTTTTGAAAGAAACACTGTATAATTAAAAATGTTTAAATGTTTTACTTTAAATTTTATTTTACATTTTTTTTTATTATTATTTTTTTTTTTTTTACAATTTTTTTTTTTTTTTTACCGGACAGGGAAGCCAGCAGCTACGGGGACCTGACATTCCTCCATGCCTTTGCCCAGGCTCCCAGCCACCACCTGTCCTTCTCAAGACCCCGAATCTTCCCAACCTCACCCAGAATATTGTGCACCACCATCTTGACAGGAAGGACTTTTTTCCGAGTGGAAACCTGACACTGGGCATTCCATGTGAAGTAACAGACTACTAAGCTAACTAGAAAAAGTGTCTCGAAATCAAAATCCCGATGTGTCTCAAAACACCCATACGACCACTCTGCATAACTTAAGCGGGAAAGGAAAGGGATACCCAGAGCCCCACCCACCCGTTTATAGACTTCTATATTGAAGGGGCACTGAAGCAAGAAATTAGAAATTAGAGTGTAAATTTTTGTTTATTAAAAATCTCACAAGCATAATAAAAACATATTTACATATATACAATGTATATATATAAAACATAGCTTACATCACCATAGAAACAGAAGATTGTTACTATCATGACTAAACTCAACAAAGCCCTAACCTCCACCTAAACACACCCTCAGGCTAAGAAACGATCACACATTTATCCCATGCATGCAGCCTTTTTTCAAAAATCCAATCTCATAAAAATCTAGAGGACCTGAAAGAACAAAAAGCAAAGCCGCACACCCAGAGACTGACAGACAGCAGCTACGGGTACCTGACATTCCTCCATGCCTTTGTCCAGGCTCCCAGCTGCCACCTGTCCTTCTCAAGACCCTGAATCTTCCCAACCTCACCCAGAATGTTGTGCGACACTATCTCGACAGGAAGGACTTTTGTGTGGAAACCTGACACTGTGCATTCCACGTGAAGTAACGGACTACTAAGCTAACTAGAAAAAGTGTCTCAAAATCAAAATCCCGATGCGTTTCGAACGACCCATACGACCACTCCGCGTAACTCAAGAAAGGAAAGGGATACCCAGAGCCCCACCCACCCGCTTATAGACTTCTATATTGAAGGGGCACTGAAGCAAGAACTTTGAAGTTTGAAATTAGAGTGTAAGCTCCTGTGGTGCAGAGAATGGTGGTATAGATAGTTTAATGTCCTCTGTAAAAGGTAGAGTTATAATATTAACTTTATTAGAGATATTTCTAATAATAAATATTAGACTATAAGGAAATCCAATAATTGGATATTTATCCTAAGCTCTTTCATATAAGTATTGGAAGTTATTGACTTTGTTAAACTGTTCCATTATTGCCCCGACTTGAAATCTTTCATCTAATAATGGCTTTGAACAGCGGTCTTAATTATTTCGGAGACATTGATGGATGGACCCCGCTGCTACATTTGCACGTATTATTTTCCTGCGCTCTGGATTTGTTCCAGATGTGACGGTGATTAGAGTTTGTTCTGAAGATAAGGACATTGTTAGGGGTTAATGCATCCTATGACAGAACCTTCATAATTTTATTGGGAAATTAATAACATGTGGAAATTTCTTCTTTTTTTTTTGGCCAAGATTTTAGATTGTCTTATTTTGCTTTTAATAAAAAAGAGGGGCCACAACATTGAGCTAAGAAGGTAACTAAAAATAGATTGTTATTTATTGTAGCAAATAAAATACAATCATCTAGATAATTAAGAAAAAAAGAATGAGTGCAATATGGCGGCATGAAATTTACTCATAAATACTTTTAAAGGAAAACACGTGGCTACAATAAGTAAAATGTACAAGCAACAGCCCAGAAACAAACCTACTAATACAATTGATTCAATGTTTCCAATGTACTTTTTATCTTTTAGAACACGTAACAAACACAAGGCCCGGGGGCCGAATCCAGCCCTCCAGGCCATTTCATGTGGCCCTTGCACCTCTTGTGCAGCTGCAGCACCCACCTTGACTCCGCCTGCACTCTGTTTTAGCAGTCGGCAGCAGAGAGGAGGACAGAACTCCTCTTTCAAATCCTGTGCCTCTCTGTGCAGCTGCAGCACCCCTTCATCCCTGCTTCCCCTGGTCTCAGCATTCAGCTGACTCAGGACAAGTCTGATCATTGTGGGAGAGTACAGTGGATTCCCAGCATAGCTAGAGAACTGACCACGGTGTCCTCTATTGCTTAGTGTGGTCAATTTTATTTTAATAGGAAAGCAGAGGGACTGGCAGGAACACCAGGGATTTCCCACAAAGGAAGCAATACAAAGAGAACAGGAGACTTTCTCATACAAGCACACGGTACAGCAGGTACATATTAGGACTATGAAGTGTTGGGGTAACAAACACTTTAAGTCTTCAGAAATATGTATGTCCGGGGCTTCAATCCATGCCCTATGATTTGAGGAACTTTGTTTGACCTTTGACTCTTGTTGAGATTGTGATCTCTGACTCACCAGAAGTTTGGTTTTAACCTTCCTAGCGGTATTTCCGAGTGTGGCAAGGGGTTAAATTTCAGTGCCAAAAGCGGTAACCCCGAGCCACACTCGGGGTACCGCTAGGAAGATCGCTGGATCCTGGTAGAGGGGTTACTTACCTTGTCACCGGGATCCAGCGATGTATCCCGGCGGTGTGCGGTGGTGTGCGGCGGCGGATCTTCCTCCCGATGCTCTGTGTGCACCGGCTTCCGTCTCCTGCGACGTAACGCTCGCAGGGGGGTGGAACCCGCGGCAAATTCAAAAGTAAAACACACAAAACACACTGATACATTGCAAAATAAAATAAATTCACATTAGTTTGCCCCCCCAGCTTTTCTGCAGTTTTACTGTACTTTTTATGTATATATATATATATATATGCATATATATATATATATATATATATATATATATATTTATACGTATATACATACATACTTTAACTTATTTGTTATATTATAATTAATGATTTTGTGTTTCAAACTTTATCATACCTGAGATGTTATAAAGAAGAACGCACAGTAAAAAAAAAATCGTATGTAAATAGTTGGTTTGGGCTGCTAATTCTTAAGAATTACATGCAAAATAGTGGTACCGCTTTCAGCACCTAAAATCCGAAAGAATCATAACGCCAGGGAAGTTAAACACCAATAAATCAAATTAATATTTTTAGGTTATATACACATCCCCAGCCAACTGAAATCATGGGAATTAGATTAAATCTTCTACTAAAACTGCTAGACATTTTTGTATGAAGGCTTTGTGGGAAGCTCGGGGGAAAATCTGACTTATCAACAAGGGAAGATTCAGCCCAAATTCATAGCAAGAAGTTTGGATCTTAGGAATTTCTCATTGGAATTATGTACCACACCTTTATCCAGACCCTTATCCTAGGCAAAATCCATACCAGACCCTTATCCTTGATTATAGCCTCTAGTGATTTTTTTTTCTGTGATCCGTTATTATAGATAGGGGGTCACGTATGGACTTTTAAAGAGGACACCATGCAAAAAAGAAAAAAAAAATGTAGAGTTCCCATCTGGAAGCCCAGGGCAGCTCTGGTGACACAGGCAAATGGCTTCAGGGATCCCAGACCTGAGGATATGCCAGCCCCCGATTCTAGACGTTTTTGTACAAAGGCTTTGTGGGAGGCTCAGGGGAAAAGTGAAGATGTATTCCAAACATATAGCAAGAAATTTGGATTTCACAGGTTTCTCATTGGAATTATATACCATATCCTTATCCAGACCCTTATCCTAGATATAGGTCATGTATGGACTTTAAAAAAATAAAAGTAGAATTCCCACAAAACCCATACTACACCCTTATCCTTCATTATAGACTCTAGTGCTTATTTCACTGTGGACCATTGCTTACTTGCAGCATCACGAAGGTTATCCACTTCTGATAAATGAAAGCCCGGTTAGGCTTCATTCACACCTGAGCGTAGCATCGTTGCACGTTTTTATGAGCGATTTTGGCTTGTTTTTATAATCGACTTTGGCACGTTTTTATGCGCGTTTATGCGCGTTTATGCACGTTTTATATGGCGTTTTTGCTCTTTTTTTATTAGCTAATAGATAAAATATCATCTTTTTCATCATTTCAAGTCGTGTGGCAAAATGCGCAAAAGTACATAAAAACTCACAATTTGTGCGTTTTTATGTACTTCTATGCCCGATTCGAGCGACAAAAAAAGCTCCAGGACTTTTTTGAGCGTTAGGCATTTGGCTTCAGGCGACTTGGGGAGGAGATGTGAACCATCTCCATAGAGAATCATTGAATTTTTTTCTCCTCTAACGTTTTGTAGCTTCGAGCTTCAAGCTACAAAATACTCAAGTGTGAATGGGACCTTAAAGTCAGAGAAATGGAGATACAGTCAGGCAGACATGGTGTAACAGAATAGGTAATCGGATGAATAATCAAAGAGTACAGAAGAAACAGCTACTGGCACTTCTCCTCATAAACAGTATACCTCAGTGAAGTCCTGGACAGCTCTGGTAACACAGGCAAACAGCTGGAGGGATCCCATGCCTGAGGATATACCAGAGCCCAATCCTAGAGGTTTTTGTATGAAGGTTTTGTGTGAGACTCAGGGGAAAATATGACTTGTGAACAAGGGAAGATGTATCCCAAATATAAAGCAAGAAGTTTGGATCTCAAGAATTTCTCATTGGAATTATATATCATAAATGCGTGTAATTGGTGGTGCGCTATATCTGAAATATGTGCAAAAATGCAAACGAATAATGTGCAACCTCGAATATATACAATTAAGGTGCAAAACTGTAACATATAAATATATATGAGAAGAAGTCCCAAGACACTAATGTGTCTATATTGAAACGATTTTCGGTGATGTGGTTGGTGATGGATGGTGTTCAAAAGTAATACGTGACTTGAATTCCCTCCACCTGTTAGAATTCCTCCTTACCGGACGGAATGAAATAAGTGCTCTCCTTAAAGGAAACAAACAATCCCTGGTGCTCCAAAATCAAAAGGTGCTCCCCACCGTGCGTATAAAATAGCCTGCTGGGCTTCTTACCAGATGGATATAGATAACATGCGTAATTGCATCCCTCTTGGACGGGTCTGTCTCTGTATCCAATTGGTCCTTATCAGCCTCTGGTGGATATGGACACCGAATACTATTGCGCTGCTCACAGGCAGATTGGTCCTATATTCCGGTGACACTGGTAGCCGCTTACAGTAAGCGGTGGGAAGGATCGTATCGTTCCAGCATGACATGTAAAAAGGAATGACTTGCCTTCCTGTTGGGAAGTCATTCCTTTTTACATGTCATGCTGGAACGATACGATCCTTCCCACCGCTTACTGTAAGCGGCTACCAGTGTCACCGGAATATAGGACCAATCTGCCTGTGAGCAGCGCAATAGTATTCGGTGTCCATATCCACCAGAGGCTGATAAGGACCAATTGGATACAGAGACAGACCCGTCCAAGAGGGATGCAATTACGCATGTTATCTATATCCATCTGGTAAGAAGCCCAGCAGGCTATTTTATACGCACGGTGGGGAGCACCTTTTGATTTTGGAGCACCAGGGATTGTTTGTTTCCTTTAAGGAGAGCACTTATTTCATTCCGTCCGGTAAGGAGGAATTCTAACAGGTGGAGGGAATTCAAGTCACGTATTACTTTTGAACACCATCCATCACCAACCACATCACCGAAAATCGTTTCAATATAGACACATTAGTGTCTTGGGACTTCTTCTCATATATATTTATATGTTACAGTTTTGCACCTTAATTGTATATATTCGAGGTTGCACATTATTCGTTTGCATTTTTGCACATATTTCAGATATAGCGCACCACCAATTACACGCATTTATTTATTTTTATCTGGGAGCAGCATATCACGGATCAGCGCACTTTTTCTTTTTCACATAATTATATATCATACCCTTATCCAGAACTTTATCTTAGATAGAGGTCATGTATGGACTTTTAAGGAGACCCTTTTAAAAAAACAAAAGAAAATGTAGGATCCCTGTAAAATCCATGCCAGACCCTTATCCTTGATTATAGACTCTCTGCTTATTACTTCCATGGCCCATTGCAAACTTGCAACATTGTGGAGGCTATCCACTTCTGATAAATGAAAGCCCAGTTAAAGTCAAAGAAATGGAGATTCAGTCAGACAGAATAGGTGTTCGGCCGAATAATCAGAGAGTACAGAAGAAACAGCTACTTGAACTTCTTTTCATAAACAGTGTACCTCAGTGAAGTCCAGGACACCTCTGGTAACACAGGCAAACAGCTGGAGGGTTTCCAGGCTCGAGGATATGCCAGGCCCAGATACTAGACATTTCTGTACGAAGTCTTTGTAAGAGGCTCAGGGACGGTTCACAGAGGGAATCGCACAGAAATGTGGTGGTGGTGCAATGTCAGCCTGTTCATTTTGAATGGGCTGAAATTGCACTACCCTAAAAGTGGTGCATGCACTACTTTTGGAAACTCACTGCAACTTCTGTACCATGAGATGAGGTGCGGAAAAACACACTGCATTTGCAATCTGTGTTTCGGGTGTTGTTAACTTATTAATGACACCCGCTGCAGATCACAACTGCAGTGAGCTTTGAATGTGAAGTAGAAAAAGCTCACGGAACGCAGGTTTCCTCTACCGTGTTCTGGTGTAATAGGGACCTCATTTTCTAATGAATGAGTATAAATGGGTATAACATAGTTACATAGTTAGTGAGGTTGAAAAAATACACCAGTCCAGCCAGTTCAACCTATGATGTGTGTGTGTGTGTGGATAATATTTCTTAGTTATTTATGGGGGGCACTATCTTGGAGCCCCCTAGTTTTAAGCAGACCTTCTGATTCTGATAGGTCCCTGGCAAGATACCCTCCTTATGTTGACAGCATGTGGCCTAGTATGGTTTGGGAAGGGGAGCTCAATGCTCGATAAGGGTCTGGTATGAAATTTCCAACATTATTTGCATGGATTTCCATCTAAACTTATGACGACCACCGGGTGCCTCCATCAAGATATAGCTTCCTCCAGGCTGGAACCAGGTGCCAGGTGTTATCACTGAGCCTTACAACCAAGAACTAGACAACACTAGCTTAGGTGCAAACTGGAACTCACTTAATTGTAAACTCACACAGAATATATAAACCACACTTCAGATAAGAGCTTGATCACATTATGCAAACAGTAAGATATTTAACATAGCTAAGGAACAGCCAACATAAACAGTAATCTAATTAAACAGTAAGCTAACTAGTTACCTAGACAAGCCTAGGTGACTCAGTGCCCACCTAGACCATTCGGCACCAGTTCCCCAGTAAGAAGCGAAATCTCAAAAGGATTTGCAGACAGACAGACAGAAACATTAGGTGACTCAATTAACAATGAGAATTCACACCTAGGATACACACAATGGGTAAATGCTACCATGGGAGGAAGACACCTTAGTAAACAGGTTATACCAGGAGACCCCAAAATCAGGTTGTTTTGATGTGATTATATTAACATCTGCTCTGAGTCTCACAGTCTAAAGCAGGCATTGCTGAATTGAGTACAAAGGCCCCAAATCTGTATCCAGGTCCTAGGTTCAAAGAGTCTGTGTGTTCCCGGCGGAGGGGGGGGGGGAAGACATGGACCCGAATATAAAGCAAGACCACTCCAAGGGTCTCTCACCCCTCCCAAGAATAGAGCCCGCTCAAAAGCTAGGGCCCATAGTCAGTAGGCAAGAGGCTACCCTGCAGTCCCTGTCCTCCTGGCCATCCAACCCGCATGCCTCAATAAGAGTCTGGTATGCATTTTTAAAATTATTTGAATGGGTTCCCCTCTAAATCCATTTGAATTTTGGGGGGAACCTCACAACCTTTTTTAGTTTGTCTTTTGTGGGAGGTACCTGTTAAAAATTTATACCAGACCCCTATTTACAATAAGTTAAGCACAACACCTCTCTGAAAAAAAAAATCCAAATTGCAGTTCAGCTGTATTAGAAAAAAAATAATTGTTACGTCATCATTGCTATTACAATTTCAAATAACAAAAGGTTAAGGGTTCATTGTAGAATGAAAGGCCCGAGGCATGAAAATCACTGTTTTCTGTGCCTGTGCAGCATGAACCATAGGCTCATACAGTAGCACATAAGTAGTAATTGATTTATCTTACATGTGTAGTACTGTCCCCATAGGGCTTGCTGTGTGATGACATCTTGACTCGCTGTCCTGTTGTGTTCCTGTAATAGACAAACAGAACAACCTGCCAATCTAACTAACTAAGCATTTTCGGTATTTGTTCCATTTGTGAACCATATAACAAGCAATAGGCAAAGTTTCTCTCAATTACCAGGGCACTGACTCTTTTCTATCCTAGACAGACCCACAAGTTAGGATGAAGAAGTGTGGAGTCCATCCGACTGGTGTTCGCAGTGTCCTACTCTCTGCAACATCGAGACAACACATTTTCTTCTGGTGGCATGCTGGTATTGCTGGAGCCTTAGCAAATCTTGCCTACTTGTGAGTGTCTGTAAGAACTCTTCAAGGGATTCTTTCACTCTGGCACCCCTCTCTCTGAAGAGACAATGAGCCACTACCTCTTTCTCACAAGGTAGCAACTCGCACATATTTTCCTTTAACCAGATAATGACCGCCCACCGCAGTTTTACTGCAGCAGGCAGCCCCTCCTGCGCGAACCAATGTAGGTATACGTCGGTCACGCGCCAGCAGGTAAGGGGCAAATGCGCGCTGCCAGCGGTGTGCTCCAGCCCCCACTTGGCAGCAGGGATTTCGATGCACGGGGCCGGTGGCTCCAATTGCCGCCTGACACCAGCGATCGCTCCCCGCTGAGAGAGAAGAACGGTCTTCTGTTGTAAACACAGCTGACCGTTCTTCTCTCTGGAATGATCACAGAGTGCCTGTGACCCTTCTATATATAGGATCACAGGTCTCTATGATCATTTCACAAGCCACGCCCCCCCCACAGTTAGAAACACTCCCCTAGGCCCACATTTAACCCCTTGATCACCCACTGTGTTAACCTCTTCCCTGCCAGTGTCATTATTACAGTAACAGTGCATATTTTTAGCACTGATTACTGTAGTAATGTCACTGGTCCCCCCAAAAGTGTAAAAAATGTCAGTTAGGAGTCCGATCTGTCCGCCACAATGTCGCAGTCCCGCTAAAAATTGCAGATCGCCGCCATTACTAGTAAAGAAATAAATAAATAAAAATGACATAAATCTTTCCCGCAGTTAGTAGACACGATAACTTTTGCGCAAAACCAATCAAAATAAGCGTATTGCAATTTTTTTTTTTTTTTACCGAAAATATGTAGCAGAAAACAAATTGGCCTAAAATTGTTAAAAAATGTTGATTTTTTAATTTTTTTTTTTTTGGGAATGTTATATAGCAGAATGTGAAAATTATTGTTTTTTAATTTCAGAATTGTCGCTCTTTTTTGTTTATAGCGCAAAAAATAAAGATTGCATAGGTGATCAAACACCACCAAAATAAAGCTCTATTTGTGGGGAAAAAAAGGACATCAATTTTATTTAGGTACAGTGTTGCATGACTGCGCAATTGTCCGTTAAAATAACACAGTGCCGAATCACAAATAATGGCCTGGTCATTAAGGGGGCAAATCCTTCCGGTCCAGAAATGGTTAAATGAGGTATCTACGCAAAGTGTCCTTTCTCAACATTGCATTAGCAACAGTGAGGGCCCATGGCCCAAAAGATCTTCACAAAGTATCTTCGCAAACTAGGGGTTTAACCCCTCCAGGTAGCAGCCCCTGGCTTTAACAGGAGAAGTCCTCTTTGGCAAAAGTTCTTTTCTCCCAGGTGATGAAACTATAGAAGTTTCTATGATCCCCATCTTCTTTTGCAAGGATAGAAGGGAAAGGGGATTTGGGAAGAGGGCTCCTAGCGCTAACAGCAACATTTCAACAATAGAACTCTTCGGGCTCACTGACCTCTTTGTAACTAAAACTTTGGTATTTAAATAAAGAACTCAGCATACCTCAGTAGTAGTGGTCAGGATGAGGTATACGGACGATCTTGCCTTCAGAAAACAAGGCCAATGGGAAAAGGGCAGGTGTTGACTAGACAGAACACTCACAAGACTGCAGCTCCTTGTTGAGGTATGGGATTCCCTCGAGAACAAAAATAAAAAATGAAAACAGGACGCCAGGTCAGTACGAGTAAAAACAAAAACACTTCATTCCAATACCCACATACATCTGAAATACTTGCAGTCTGCATATAGAGGTGCTGTGGTATCATGTGTGGGCCTCCCCCTCCCCAGCTTGTGTGCCCTGTCTTGTTGCAGCCAGTAGTGGTACATGAGAGCAAGCATGTGATGCCATTGTTCTCCTGCTCTCTCATGCGGCGGGTCTGGACTTGTGTGAACGGTGGTCTCTCTATCGGGCCATTTTATCTTCCCGTCACTCGGCGGTGGGAGCCTTGGAGCTTGCTAATGCGATTAGCCCCAGTTGTCATCTTCAATGGGTCCAGATATCAGGGGAAGACTGGGCCAGGGGGCAGGGGGCAACTGTCCCCAGGGCTGATCTGATGCCCTGTATAAAAAAGGCTGTTCTACTTCTCCCACAGACATGCCTAAAGTTTTCTGGTGAAGAGAAGTAAAAAATCCCTGCTGCTGACCTACTGAGTGCGGGTTGAAGACAAGAACAAAGCGCAGGCCTCTCTCCCCCCGGCATGGATGGTGTACACTGTTTTTAAGCAGAGGCCGGTTCTATGCCCCACTGGAGACTCTCCTCCAGGCCCAACCCGAGCTGTCCCAGCTCCCCCCAACCGCCCTCTGCTTGCCAGGTCGTGAACCTGAATTCAGCCGGTGAGTAGAGAGTACCTGGAGCGGAGCTTCAGCCTGGAATGGGGGTCAGGAGGAGGTCGGGAAAAGGGAGAGTGGGAGGGGACCTGAATCACTGCACCATGGGCCTCTTGTTTGTACTTGCCCCCTGGGCCGAAAATTGCCAGTCAGCCCCTACCAGACATCTTTAACAGCCCTCCAGTCCACCCTATCTACCATCTTGGATTACCACACAGGGTACCACAGCACCTCTACATGCAGTTTGCAAGTTATTCAGATGTAAGTGAATAGTGGAATAAAGTGTTTTTACTCGCACTGACCTGTGCCTTGCTTTCTCTTTTTATTTTTGATTCCCTCTTCCAGAGATCCGTATTGATACCCAAAGCTGGGTGCCCCCACGTCAATGACCCCTGCCTCCCCCTCACTGGATGAACTGGAGGACTTTAATTTCTGGATCCATTGAGGCCCCTCTGCCTCTTTAAGAGCTGGACTGTTTGTTGCTGCAACCGCAAACCAATGCACCCTGTGACCGCTGCTCGGCCATCACGACTTGTGTGCATTGCACCTCTGAAATGTGGGTTTCTCTGGTTTGGCAGATGGTTGTGCAGGTCTGCACCACTGGTCCTGGCCCCAGCGGTGTTCTTGGCACTCCCTGTCCTTTCCCAAAGGAAATAGCCACTATGGATGTCAGCAGTTCTGAAGTGTTTCCTACTTCCCAGATCACATACAATCTTCTGGGCTGGCAATCACTCCTTTCTAGCTTCAGCAGCATGTCACCGCAGTGCCCACACTGGCCCCACGCTTGCAGCCACATGGACACATTCAGCCATCTGCTACATACTAGTCCAAGATGCTCCATGTCCCCTCTGCTGCCCAAGGCTAGACTTCCCTTGAGCATCAACCAGACCGCTGTGTCCAGCAGGGTCGGATTCTGCGATTCAGTCCGCTCTGCACGTTCTCCAACAATACAAAAAGTGGTCACTTCCCCCACCTATAAGTGGTCCAAACAACAAGGAGCACTAGAAGGGCAAACACATGTCAAAAAAGCCATGGAATTTCCAGTCACAACTTACCAACCAGCCTGTGACTAACCAAATTAACCTGTCTAACAATGTGTTAAAAACAGGGGTTTAGCTGCACACATTTGCAAATACATGCGTAAGCTGCAGGCCCCGGCAAGGCACCCTGATATCTGCAGTCCCTAACTCTACCTTTTGAAGAGTCTCCACAGTGGGAGCACACATGTGGGAACCCCTGTTTTTAACCCGTACTGTTAGACAGGTTAATTCAGTTGGTCGCAAGCTGGTTGGTAAGTTGTGACTGGGAATTCTTTGGCTTTTTTGACATGCGTTTGCCCTTCCAGTGCTTCTTGCTGTTTAGACCAGTTATAGTTGGGGAAAGTGACCACTTTTTGTATTGTTGTTATATTTGTCATGCAACGCACTGACACCTTTGCTGCCATTGTGCAATGTGCTGGGAGTTCATTGCATTCCTGCGTCTTTAAGGAGAGGTGAGCTCCCTCCAGTCACCTGTCCTCCATCTATCCTTCAGAAGAGAAGTGCTTCCACTGTGGAGACTCTTTAAAAGTAGAGTTAGGGACTGCATATATCAGGGTGCCTTGCCGGGGCCTGCAGCTTACGTATGTATTTGAAAATGTGTGCAACTAAACCCCTGTATTTAACGCATACTGTTAGACAAGTTAATCCGGTTGGTCGCAGGCCGGTTGGTAAGTTGTGACTGGATATCCCTTGGCTTTTTTGGTCTGCAGGTTCTCCGCCAACACGTGGGATAGCCCCTGAACTTCGGCTCACGCCAGCATCCGACATCTCCCTCCTCCATAAACGTGTCTGCTCCTCAGCTACAACCGACGGCAGAAGTAACGTCTCAGCTACCTTCCTTCATTCGGATTGGCGGCCCGCAGAGGGCGACTCTGCCCACGGCCCCAGACTAGCTGAATCCCTGGCAGTGGCTCCTCCTGCATGGCAGATCTTTTTGATGCGCTCTCTCCCGTGCGGTACAGTAACCCTTTCGCTGCTGCCATAATGCTGCCCATCCTGCACGAATGGTACTGCAATGCAGATTGTGTTCCCTACCACAGATACACATACATCTGCCTCTTCTGGCTTGACTTGCCAACCGAACTGCTGATGGAAATCGCCCTGCTGTTACCGGCTGCACGGCAGATATTTTCTTCTACAGCACATGTATCAGCGCAACCCCTGACACGCCGATCCCTGCTTCCCGGGTTACTGCTTTCTTGAGCATAACTTGAAAGCACACTTGTACTAATCACTGTAAAGCAGACATTACTTTTCTCTGTTAGCAATCACTACTGTAAACGAAATCCCGGACGACGCCCCTAAATGTAGCACTGTCCCCATAGGGCTTGCTGTGTGATGACTTCTTGGGTCTCCCTCTGATTACCTGAAGAGAGTCCCTAGGAGATTTTTCACAGATCCATCCTTACTCTTAGTTGCCCGTTACTCAATAAACAGTCAAGGGGATTTGGTTTTATATTTATTGTGGAACTTGGATGGGAGAAGGAAATAGTGGGATACTCCAACTTGAACTATACACGGTACATAAGGACAATTCTCACTTGGCCTCACCAGGTTATTTGTGGAAGTAGACAAACTGCTTTAACCATACTGCCACTTGTATGGAAGAATTCAATCATTTTTCTTTCTGTAGCAATAGACTTGATGCAACTACATTATTTTCAGGCCCCATGACACAGATCTGTACTCACTGTAGGCAAAATCAGATTCTCTCTAGTGTCTCCCTTCCAGTTAACTCTGTAGGACCTCTAGGTTCAGCTCCTCTCTGATTCTTAGGCCCTCAGGTCGACCACCTGAGGCCGCATGGCAGCTTCTACAGAGGAGGGGCAGCTGTCCCCTCCCTCAGGGACCCTGCTCTCCAACTGAAAGACCCAGAGCACATGTGCCCTTGACATTTATACAATATCCCAGCATGCACTGAGGCACTTTCCTCTGACAATCATGAAGGCTGTAACAAATGCATGTGCACTCACTTGTCAAGTTTCCTCCTACTGTCCAATATGCTGCCCTAATGGACCAGTGTGAACCATTTCAGACAAGCTAAGCTGCACCTGAGCACCACGAGCAGACCTCACTAATGGATTCTGCTCTCTGGTAGGCAGAGAGCAACATCAATTTACCTGGCAATCTCTCTGGTAAGCAGAAAGACCCAAAAACTATACTCTCTCTCTAGCACATATCTAGGAGGGTGCTAGACATGCATTTCACATACAGCTGTATCCAGTATCCAAAATCTCTGGATGTTATGAAAACCAATGGCTTTTAATACAGCCCAAATCTACAGCCTAGAACACGTCAACAGTGTATGCACAATGATCCTCTTTGCAGAATGTGCATGGATGGAGTAACCAAGAACTGGCAAACCAGTTACAGTTTATGCCCAGGCAAAACATTTTTTTTTTCATGATTTGGATACAGAGAGGAATGATTACAACCTCTGCCAAGTCTTTACTACTATCTGGAGCGCTGAGAAAAATCTCTCCTCACTTAGTGCAACCATGACAATAGTTAGACAGGAAATACAGAGAAAAATTAAAAAAACGGACACAGACAAACAAAAAAGTAGCTGGCAGGGGTTCTAGTCTTATCTTAAAAAAAAGGCATTCTACTTTATAGACCTATATCACTAGAATGATAACCAACAGGAGCAAGGAGGTCCCAATTCTTCTATATAGATCTTTATATTACTAGAACCATCACCAGCAGGAGAAAGGAGGTCCTGATTCCTCTATATAGAACTTTATATCACTAATGGATCACCAGAAAGAGGAAGGAGTTTCTGATTCCTTTATATAGATCTTTAAATCACTGGAAGGATCACCAGTAGGAGGAAGGAGGTCTTGATTCTCCTTTATAGATCTTTAAATCACTAGAGGGGTCACCAGCAGGAGGAAACATTTACTGGTTCTTCTATATAGATCTTTATATCACAAGAGGGGTTACCAGCAGGAGGATGGAGGTCCGGATTTCTCCATATAGATCTTGATATCACTAGAGGGGTCACCAGCAGGAGGAAATAGGTCCTTATTCCTCTATATAGATCTTTAAATCACTAGATGGATCACCAGCAGAAGGAAGAAGGTCCTCATTCCTCTATATAGACCTTTATATCACTAGAGGGATCACCAGCCGGAGGAAAGAGGTCCTGACTTTAGTAAAAAATAATTTTGAATACTGTGTTCTTTTCTGGAGACCTCACTCTAAGATACTGATAGGACAGAACAAGTCCACAATTGGGCAACAAATAAGGTGAATGGTCTGAGGAATAAAACATATCAGGACTCAGGAGATATTTCGGAAACCTAATATGTAAAGTTTTGAAGAAAGAAGGGAAAAGGGGGGCATGAATAAAACCCCTAAATACATGAAGGGTGTGAATGAGGTTCAAGAGGGCAGGATTTCAATATGATGTTGTAGAACCCTCCTAGGTAGGTGCTAGTGAGTAAGTATAGTTTTTTGCTCTGTCTGCCTATCAGAGGAGCAGCAGGGAAATCTATATTGCTTTCTGCCTACCAGAGAGCAGGATCTGTGAGTGAGGTCTGCTCAGTGTGCTCAGTGTGTGATTCATTGAGTCTAGTGAGTGTTTCACACTGGTCCAATAGGGAGGCATGTTGGACAGTGGGAGGAAACCTGACCAATGGATACATAGGCTTTGATACAGTCCTGGTGATTGGGAGAGACAAGCTGTCTCGGTGCATTCTGGGATACTGTATAAAAGCCAGGAGCACAGGGGAATCGGGGTCTTTGGCTGGTGAGAAGAGTCCTGGAGGGAGGGGGCGGCTGCCTCCTCCTCTGTCGCAATGGCACGTGGCATCAGGAGGTCGTCCTGTGGCCAGAGGAACAGAGTTGAAACCAGAGGTCCAGGAAAGCTGACTGAGGGGGAAACACTGAAGACCCTACACTAACAGTATCATGAGTACAGGGGATCGTGTCAAGGGGCCTGACCTGAGGGGGGCCACCCCAGAGTAGGATAGTCAGTGGACGGGTGTCAGTGGTCAAGAAAGAGAATGCTAGGAGTGAGTCCTGAAGATAACTTTAGTTCATCAAGTCATCTGGAGAGAGACTTAACCCTAAATCCACCTATGTGATAAGGTGGATCAGCAGCCTGGCTGTATCAAGAGATAGATGTCCCCAAAAGTCTTGTGTATAGTTAATCTGGAGTATCCCACTATTCCCTTCTCCCATCCCTAACGTATAAATAAAACACTAAACAACTACATACCCCTGGACTGATTATTCCTGAGCCAAGAAATAAAGTGATAGACTGTGAATGTCAAAGTTGCTAACGGTAACCCAGGGGGACCCGAAAGTGTGAAAATCCAGCAATCCTTAAGGGGGCAGTGCTACAATGCTAATATCAAGGACACGGGCCATGACCTCACACTAACAGGAGGAAAGTTCAAAATTATTCTGAGAAAGTATTACTTTACCGATAGACTTGTTTTGCTTGGAATACACTTCCAGCAGAGGTAGTGAGTCAGTCAATAGTAAGTACATATAGTAAGTAAAATAAAATAAATAATAAAAATGAGCAGACTTAACAGACCAAAACAGACTTTTTCTGTCATCGCTCTTCTATGTTTCAATATTTCCTCTTGCCATCCCATAATATACTGGAAGGTTAATTGACTTCTGACCAAATAAGCCCGTGAGAGTTTTGCCGTGTTTGCATGTATGAGCGGGGGGGTTATGGATAAACATTGTACAGATCAACATTTGAATTTTTTGAAATTTTTGGAAAACCATAGCAGATTGAAACACAATAACACGAAGGGTTAGATTACAGGAATGGTTGTGTTTTGATTCTGATAAGTGTTTGTGAAATATCTTGGAAGCATCTGGAATGCAATGTTTAAATTTTTTTTAATTTAGCGGTGCTCAGATTGCTATTACCATGCTTTGCATTGCCTTTTCTGTAATCTCTCTGAACAAGGTAATGTATATGTACTGTATAGTGTAAGCATGCTGCATGCTGCTTCTGATTTTGAAGTCTGTATACACTTTTCCTAAGTAAGCAATTATATATGTTATATGTATCATTCTTTGGGTGGTAGTGGAAATTTTACTTTACTTTTGCCTCCTTTTCCCAAAATTGCACTTCATACTTCGCAATTTAGGATATATTGAAAATATTTTTTTCTTTTTTCTTTTAAAGCTGATGTTTTATGTTGTGACAAACCCAACCAGGACAGGGGCTTTTGGAGGGGACTGCAGGGTTGCCTCTTGCCAGGGCCGGCGCTCCTGCTAGACAAACTAGGCAGCCGCCGAGGGCGCACTGCCGCCTAGGGTCGCACTGTTGCCTAGGGTAGGGTGACCAGTTCCCGGTTTTGTCCCCCATTTGCAGGGCCAATCCTGGGCGGGTGCATTGTGAGCTGGGGCAGGGGGGGCACGCCCAGGGCCACCCTGCCATAGGTTCCTTGTGCTTCCTTCAGAAGGGAAGGGGGGAGGGGGCGAGCGCCGCATGATTAAACAGAGCAGGGTTCTTCTGCTTACCCGGCATGGCCGCTGTAATGTGAAGTCCCGCCTCCAGGACCGCCGCCAACCTATGATAGACAGCACACTGGTGATGTCTATCATAGGAGCCAGTCCAGGAAATGGGACTTCACATTACAGCGGCCACGCTGGGTAAGCAGAAGAACCCTGCTCTGTTTAATCATGCAGTGCTCTAATCCCTATGCACTGGACACTCTGCATTGATGAGGGCACACTGGTCACTGGTCACTCTGCATTGATGGGGGCACACTGATCACTCTGCATTGATGGGGGCACACTGGTCACTAGTCGCTCTGCATTGATGGGGCACACTGGTCATTGGACACTCTGCATTGATGGGGGCACACTGGTCACTGGACACTCTGCATTGATGGGGGCACACTGGTCACTGGACACTCTGCATTGATAGGGGCACACTGGTCACTGGACACTCTGCATTGATGGGGGCACACTGGTCACTGGACACTCTGCATTGATGGGGGCACTGGTCACTCTGCATTGATAGGGCACTGGTCATTCTGCATTGATGGGGGCACTGGTCACTCTGCATTATTGGAGCACTGGTCACCCCCCCCCCCCCGACACACTGCTCCCCCCCCCTCTCTGACACGCTGCTCCCCCGCCCTGACACACTGCTCCCCCCCTCTGACACACTGCGAGTGATGCAAGTATAGGGGGGGGAGTATGGGGAATGCATGGAGTGTGCTGTGAGTATAGGGAAATAGGGACATTTTGAAGCTTTTGTTTATTTATTGGGGGGGGGCACATGTAGCTGGTCTTGCCTAGGGCACAGAATAGTCTAGCACCGGCCCTGCCTCTTGCCTACTGACTATAGGCCTTGGCTTTTAAAGGAGCACTACTCATTGGGAGATGTGTGCCTGGGGGATCCTTGGAGTGGTCTTGTTTCAGATTACATAGTTATAGTAGTTGAGGTTGAATAAAGACAACAGTCCATCCAGTTCAACCTGTGTAGGTGTGTGTGGACGTATTCATTTCCCATACCCCTGAATGTTTTGATCTTGGAGATGTATGTCCAAGAGTCTTTTAAAAGTAGCCATATTGCCCGCAGTTATCACCATTCGTGGAAGAGAGGTCCACAATCTTATTGACCTTACTGTAGAAAAACCTCTTGCGTAGCCTGAGGTTAAATCGTTTCTCCTCTAGTCGCTCCTCCTTCATGGATTGAAGTCCATGTTTCTCCAAAACACTCAGACTTTGGGAACTGGAGGACCCAGATACATATTTGATTTCTATATGCCCAAACCAGCAATGACTGCTTTAGATTGTGACTTGTGAGACTCAGAGCAGATATTAATATAATCAGCTCAAAGCAACCTGATACTGGGGTCCCCTGCTATAGTCTGTTTATTAAAGTGTTATGTGTCTTTTTGTTAAGTATTTCTCTCCCATTGTGTGCCTCCTAGGTGTGCATTCCCATTGTTAATTTAGTTAATTGAGTCACCTATTGTTTCTGTCTGGCGGCTAATTTTGCTAACTTTTGGAGGTACCTACATGATGAGATTAGTCTTGTGTCAACTCTACCTCGTTATCCAACCATTGTGTGTTGTTTTGGGTAAATTGTTCATGTGATGACTGACCTACTTTCAAGTGTATAAAAACCAATAAACAGTCATTCCTTTGGATTTTACTTCAACATCTGGTCTGTGTAAATTACTTGGGGTAAAGGGCTGGTATCAGCTCTCGGTCTGCTGGAAGGGTTGGAAGGGCAGGAGGCACTGTTTGGCGGAAGAACCCAAGCAAGGTGCCAATGCGTTCCATCACAAATGTGATTCGATTTTACATTCCCTGGCCCCACACCCATATTTTATGTTTTTATACTTATTTTAATAAATAATACCTTATTTTAGACCCAATGATGTCATCGCTGGGTCCCTGTAATTCTTTATTCAATGCAGGAAGATCATGGCTGGTGGGAGGGGCTATCAGGGGGCCTTATATAGCTTCCCGAAAGCATCACAGCACTCTGCCTCAGTACTCTTTTTACAAGCCCTCAACCCTGATGCAAGCAGTAAGCTGTATCTTGGAAGCAGTGTTAATTCTGTCGACTAAAACCAACTAAAACGTTTTCGTCGACTAAATTAACACAATTTAATCGACTAAAATACGACTAAAACTAAAATGGCATTTTAGTCAAAAGACTATAACTAAAACTAAATCGAAAATTTGCTGCCAAAATTGGTGCATGCTCAAAGCTTAATACCATAAATAATAACATATTAGATTTTTCACTCCAGGACCAGCAGTAGTATATAATGAGTTTGGAAATTGTAGAGAAATGCTGAAATAATGCATTACAAATTACAATTGAACTACACCCATTCGATTATAAATGACTAAAATGAGTTTTAGTAGACTAAAAGTCATTTTAGTCATTTATAATGGAATGGGTGTAGTTCAATTGTAATTTGTAATGCATTATTTAAGCAGTTCTCTACAATTTCCAAACTCATTATATACTACTGCTGGTCCTGGAGTGAAAAATCTAATATTTTAAAATGTACTGGAGTTTTAGTCGACTAAATACGACTAAAACTAAAACACTTGCAGAAGACTAAAATGGGACTAAAACAAAAATGCCATTTTAGTCCTAAGACTAAAACTAAATTTAAATTTGCTGCCAAAATTAACACTGCTTGGAAGGAGCTATTCAAATATCAAAATGCCTTGATGGGTGTACATCAGTCTGGAGGAGTGAGCGTTCCTAGAGAGGTTATATTTGCATTCAGACTGCCCTAGGCAACTCCCACTTGTGATCCTCCATGACTGAAACAACGGAAATCCAATAAATAAAAAGGGCAGACCAGGGACAGTCAGACAAAACAAAAACAGAAAAAATTCCCAGCTCAATTCGCCAACCAGTTTGCTTACCAACCGAATAAACCTTTCTAACAGTATGCGTTAAAAACGGGTTTAGTTAGCACACCTTTGCAAACGCATGCGTAAGCTGCAGGGCCACTTCATTGCACCCTGTATTACCTGCAGTCCTAACTCCTGTAAATGTATGAGAGTCTCCACAGTGGAAGCATATACACTCTAATGGATAGATAGGGGGCAGATGAGCCTGGAGGTAGCCCAACCCTCCTAAAAAGGACTTGGGGGCACAGTGGATGCCCAGCTCATAGCACAATGGCACCAAAGGCATCCAGTGTGTCCATTTACCAGTATACATCAACAACAAACAAAATGGCCCCTGCCCCACCTATAACTGGCCTTCATAGCAAACAGCACATGGAAGGGCAACGCATGCGAGACAAATACAGAAAAAATTCCCAGCTAATTTCACCAACCAGTTTGCTTACCAACCAAACTAACCTGTCTTACAGTATGCTTTAAAAAGAGGGGTTTAGTTAGCACACATTTGCAAACGCATGCGTAAGCTGCAGGGCCACTTCATGGCACCCTGTATTACCTGCCGTCCTAACTCCTGTAAATGTATGAGAGTCTCCACAGTGGAAGCACATGCATTCTAATGGATAGATAGGGGGTAGGTGAACCTGGAGGTAGCCCAACCCTCCTAAAAGGCACTTGGGGGCACAGTGGACACCCAGCTCATAGCAGCTCATAGCACAATGGGGGCAAAGGCAGGGACAGTCAGGCTATGCAGGAAAGGGTTAGATCATGTTGGACATACTCCAGCCAGGAAATTGAGTGGCCTCTGTCTTGCTTTTTGTGGCTTCTAAACACAGAGAAGCTCACAGTGTGCAGTGAAATCAGAGTAAGCCATTTCAATACAGATGAGGAACCTGCACAATCGTTCAAGACTGAAGGGAAGACTGGAGTACATCTTTAAGTCTTGGATAGAGTGGCGAAGGGTTAGAACCCTGTCAGTTTTTTATCGTTATTTCTGCCCCCATTGGGGGGGGGGGGGGGGGATATTCATCCTCTCTATTTGTCATGGTTACCAGTATCACCAGGACAGAAAGTGATGGAAAAATCCCAAATTTTGGGTTGTCGTCACAACGGAATAAATGGGCAATCTTCCAATGGGAAGGGTAAATCCTTCACTGTGAAGAGATTATCTGTCACTTCCTGCTGTATCTACAGAACAGGAGGTCTTCATTGTGAAATACGGATGCAGGTTTTTCCCCCACCCTGTAGGTGGCACTGTGCCATTATTACAGATGCAGTGGAGTCTGTTTGGAGTATTGTCCCTCTAAGGACTCCATCAATATCTCAAAGGACCCAGCTTTTTGCTTGGATGCTGCAACCTTTGGTGGCCATTTTGGGATGGGACCTTATAAAAGAGGGTACCCTCATATTTCAGGCATGCCCGGAGTGAGTAGGAGGTCAGGTAGAGAGACCCCATTTATTAGGGAGACAATATAGCGCAGTTCCTGAGTGAGTAGGGTCATTTTAGGGGCAATGCCTGTTCAGAGGAAACATTCCAGTATCGGGGCCAGTAAAGTGGGGCTCTTCTTAGCAGCATCAGGGTGCCGTTCAGGTACACAGTAGACGGCCACCCTTCCATCAGGAGCCATCTTCCAGTAATATAGGACCAAGCCTGGTGACATTGTACAAATACTAACTACTATCTGCCCAATATCAGTGCTGTCTTGTTCATTACTGCTAAGCTACACTCATCGGCCACTTTATAAGTTACACCTGTTCAATTGCTTGGCAACACAAACTGCTAATCAGCCAATCACATGGCAGCACCTCAATGCATTTAGGCATCTAGACGTGGTGAAGATGACTTGCTGAAATTCAAACTGAGCATCAGAATGGGGAAAAAAAGGGGATTTAAGTGACTTTGAACATGGCATAATTGTTGGTGCCAGACAGGAAGGTCTGAGTATTTAACCACCGGAGGGTTTTGCTGTCTTACGTCCAGGCCACTTTTTGCGATTCGGCACTGTGCGACTTTAACTGACAATTGCGCGGTCATGCAACACCGTACCCAAACTAAATTTACGTCCTTTTTTTTTTCCACAAACAGAGCTTTCTTTTGGTGGTATTTGATCACCTGTGCGATTTTCATTTTTTGCACTTATAATAAAAAAAGGCGACAATTTTGAAAAAATAATATTTTTCTACTTTGACAGTTAAAAAAATATCCAATATATTCAATTTTTGTCATATATTTAGGTCAAAATGTATTAAGCTACATGTCTTTGACAAAAATATTCTCAATGAGCGTATTTTTAACCGCTTTAAGACCGGAAGATTTTACCCCATTCCTGACCAGGCCATATTTTGCGATTCGGCACTGCGTTACTTTAACGGACAATTGCACTGTCATGCAACGCTGTATCCAAATTAAATTGTTGTCCTTTTTTTCCCTACAAATAGAGATGGTGGTATTTGATCACCTGTGCGACTTTTACTTTTTGCGCTATAAACAAAAAAAGAGCGACCATTTTGAAAAAATTACAATATTTTTCACATTTTTTTATATGAAATTCCCCCCCCCCAAAAAGATGTAAAAATCAAAATTTTTTAACATGTTAGGCCAATTTGTTTTCTGCTACATATTTTTGGTAAAAAAATCGCAATAAGCGTATTTTGATTGGTTTGCGCAAAAGTTATCGCAGCTACTAACTACAGGAAATTTATGTCATTTTTATTGTTTTTTTTTTTTAACTAGTAATGGCGGCGATCTGCAATTTGTTTGCGATCGGCGCCGCTACTCCCCTGGCCCGACTCCCACTGTAACTGAATACAGCGGGAGAGAGCCTCCGGCGGCGCATGCGCCGCCCACAATGGGAGGAGTCCAGCGACGTAGGTCGCTGGACGAGCCACTTTGCCGTAGTACGGTCGGCAAGTGGTTAAAAAACTGCTGATCTACTGGGATTTTCACACACAACCATCTCTCGGGTTTACAGAGAATGGTCCAAAAAAGAGAAAATATCCAGTGAGCGGAAGTTGTGTGGAAGAAAATGCCTTGTTGATGTCAGAGGAGAATGGGCAGACTGGTTGGAGATGATAGAAAGGCAACATTAACTCAAATAACCACTCGTTGCAACCAAGGTATGCAGAATACCATCTCTGAACACACAACACGTTGAACCTTGAAGCAGATTAGCTACAGCAGCAGAAGACCACATCGGGTGCCACTCCTGTCAGCTAAGAACAGGAAACTGAGGCTACAATTTGCACAGCTCTCCAAAATTGGACAATAGAAGATTGGAAAAACGTTGCCTGGTCTGATGAGTCTCAATTTTAGCTGCGACATTCAGATGGTAGGGTCAAAATTAGACATAAACTACATGAGAGCATGGATCCATTGTCACAAGTTAGCCTGTAGTTTTGTTTGTATGCTCTTACCTCTTTGCTCCAGTGCTTCAATCTTGCTTCTTTTCACAGGTGGTGTTTGGCTTCTCTGTTCACCTATGGTAGTCGCCTGCTCCAGTGTGAGTTATATCCTTTTCCTTTCTATTACTTCCTGGGTCACCTCCCTGTTTGCTTCCCTATATACACACATGCTCAGTGCAGAGCTCCTTGCCTGAGCAACTTTGCTGTTCTCTAGCTCCCATCCGTATACCCCTAGGCTACTGATTTACTGTGTACCAACCCCGGCTTTGTTTTTTCCATCTGTGTTTGGCTTGTCTCTTGGATATCCTTTAGTCTGCTACTTACTCTGCACATGCCAGCGGTCTCCACATCTTAAGCTGGGCCTACCTGGGGGTCGCGACCTGGTTCCAGCTGGCTGCAAATCCATCCCCACCATCAGGGGCCCTGGTGAAGAAGCAGGTTGGGGCTTAGACTCCGCGCCCTGGGGAATCCTGAGCTGGGGATCTACAAGGGCTCACAACCACAGACCTGCTGACATCCATCCTGCATTGTATCAACAGTTCAGGCTGGTGGTGGTGGTGTAATGGTGCGGGAGATATTTTCTTGGCACACTTTGGGCCCCTTAGCACCAACTGAGCATGATTTAAACCCCACGGCCTACCTGAGTATTGTTGCTGACCATGTCCATCCCTTTATGACTACAGTGTCCCCATCTTCTGATGGCTCCTTCCAGCAGGATAATGCACCATGTCACAAAGCTCCAATCATCTCACCACTGGTTTCTTCACCATGCCAATGAGTTCACTGTCCTCCAATGGCCTCCACACTCACCAGATCCGGTCACTGTACTCCAATGGCCTCCACACTCACCAGATCCGGTCACTGTACTCCAATGGCCTCCACACTCACCAGATCCAGTCACTGTCCTCCAATGGCCTCCACACTCACCAGATCCGGTCACTGTACTGCAATGGCCTCCACACTCACCAGATCAGGTCCCTGTCCTCCAATGGCCTCCACATTCACCAGATCGCAATCCAAAAGAGCTCCTTTGGGATGTGGTCAAATGTAAGATTCACATCATAGATGTGCAGCCGACAAATCTGCAGCAACTGTGTGATGCTATCATATCACTATGGTCTAAAATCTCTGAGAAATGTTTCCAACATCTTGTTGAATCTATACCATGAAGAATTAAGGCAGTTCTGAAGGCAACAGGGGGGTCCAACCCGGGACTAGCAAGGTGTACCTAATAAAATGGTCAGTGGGTGTATTTAGAATATACAATTTAACCACTTGCCGACCAGTCACTGGGACTGTACTGCGGCAAAGTGGCTCGATTCCGTCCAGCGACGTAGACCTACGTCGCTGGACTCCTCCCCCTGTAGGCGGCGCGCTCCCGCTGTTTTCAGTCAAAGCAGGAGTCGGGCCAGGGGAGGAGCAGCGGTGGTCGCCGCTGCTCTTCCCCGATCGTCGGGGAATCGAGTTTGGAGATCCGCCCGCTTGTGTAAACAGAGCGGGCGGATCTCCTAAGTGACAAACAGTGACAGATTGCAGTGTTCAGCATAGCTGAACATGCTATCTGTCCCTGTGTCACTCAGTCACCTCCCCCCCCTACACGTCAGTAAGCACCAGGCATACATTAACCCCTCCCTCTCCAATAAAATTAACCCCTTCCCTGCCAGTGTCATTTTTACTGTAACAGCGCATATGTATAGCACTGATTACTGCAGTAATGTCACTGGTACCCCCAAAAGTGTCAAAAATGTCAGTCAAGGGTCCGATCTGTCCACCGCAATGTCGCAGTCCCGCAAAAAAAATTGCAGATCGCCGCCATTACTCGTTAAAAAAAAACCACCAAAAATGACAAAAATCTTTCCCTTAGTTAGTAAACGTAATAACTTTTGCGCAAACCAGTCAAAATACGCTTATTGTGATTTTTTTTTACCAAACATAGGTAGCAGAAAACAAATTGGCCAAAAATTAAAAAAAAATTAGATTTTTACATTTTTTTGGGGGGGAATTTCATATAAAAAAATGTTAAAAATATTGTTATTTTTTCAAAATAAACACTCTTTTTTGTTTATAGCGCAAAAAGTAAAAATCGCACAGGTGGTCAAATACCACCAAAAGAAAGCTCTGTTTGTGGGGAAAAAAGGATGTAAATTTAATTTGGGTATGACCGCGCAAGTCAGTTAAAGTCGCACAGTGCAGAATCGCAAAAAGTGGCCTGGACGTAAGACAGCAAAATCCTCCGGTGGTAAAGTGGTTAAATTACGACATCAAAAACTGAATGTGTGGTCTCTCCCTGATTGGGTACCTTGGACCTAGGCACTGTCTACATACAGATGATAAAAAGACCTGAAAAAGGTTTAACCTTATTTAAAAAAAAAAAATCGTTTTGGCTTTAGCTATATGTTAGATCTCACCCTTGTACCTCTAAGTGTTGATCCTCCCGTACATCCATACGCACATTACCTATTATGCAGATGTTGGCAGTAAACCCGATCCAATCCTGCCACATTAAAACAAGAAGAGAGCAAGAAATAGGAGCGAGATAAAATCCATATGGTTTCATGAAATGCCAACTCCCCAGCAAAGCTTGACCTTGCATTTTTACAAGCAAAACAGAATGTTAGAGGGATGTCTATCCTGAAAATAATTAGAGATGATTTGACTTTTTGAACTGAACAGTTTCATACCCCCTTAACTTATTTAACCCACAAGCTGTTTCGACTTAACGTCAGCGTTGTATGAAAACTGAAGAGCAGATAAAATCCAGACCAGCAAAGTCGAAAAACAGGGGAGAGAGAGAGAGAAGCCTCCCTCAACTAGGAAAAAAATAAAAGAATTCTCCCCGAGGTTGATGATATGACTATTTATTAAGTATATTTTCCACCGGGACCAATAAATTGAGGCTTTATTAGGATTTGGGAACTGGTGTTACAAACCAGTGATTGCAGACATTTAAATCATTAATGAAATAGCTCGAGTCAACTTATTTATCTCCTCTTGTTTCTGGAGCAATCTTATTACCATATTACGGATTGTTTTCGGGGTAAGCGATTCTCTCCCGGGACAGAGCGAAGTTGGCGTTGATGTAATTGGACCGGATCATCTATGATTTGGTTTGAGTAGACTCCTAATAAATGTATCTACAATGTGATTTCCGTCAAGGATTCGTTTTACTGCATCGCTGAAAAGACTTAAGCCCCGGAAGATTTTACCCCCTTCCTGACCAGGGCCTATTTTGCGATTTGGCACTGCGTGACTTTAACGGACAATTGCGCGGTCCTGCGACGTTGTACCCAAACAAATTTGACGTCCTTTTTTTCCCACAAACAGAGCTTTCTTTTGGTGGTATTTGATCACCTGTGTGATTTTTTGATCATGCACTATAAACAAAAAAAGAGCGACAATTTTGCAAAAATAACAATATTTTCCACATTTTTTTATATGAAATTCCCCCCCAAAAAAATGTAAAAATCAAAATTTTTTAACATTTTCCGTCAATTTGTTTTATGCTATATATGTTTGGTAAAAAAAATTGCAAAAAGCGTATTTTGATTGGTTTGCGCAAAAGTTATCACGTTTACTAACAAAGGGAAAGATTTTTGTCATTTTTGTTGTTTTTTTTGAACGCATAATGGCGGCGATCTGCGATTTTTTTGCGGTACTGCGACATTGCGGCGGACAGATCGGACCCTTGACTGACATTTTTGATACTTTTGGGGGTACCAGTGACATTACTACAGTAATCAGTGCTATACATATGCACTGTTACTGTAAAAATGTCACTGGCAGTGAAGGGGTTAACTTTATTTGAGAGGGAGGGGTGGTGTGTGTCCCTAGGGGCGTTATTCTAACTGTGATTGGCTGTGGCTTGAGGTGTAGGAACAATGATCAACGGTCCTACATAGTAGAACCGTATGATCACCATTCATACACAGGGGAGAATGACAGGCGGCTTTGTTTACATCAGCCTTTCTTCCTCTGCACCGACGATCGCAGAGTGACCAGTGGACATCGGGTCCACCGGTCATACGCGCGGGGGGGGTCCGTGACCACTCGGGAGCGGGAGCGCGCCTCCGGGGGCGCTCGCTCGCTCCCTAGATCCTCCCAGGCTAGCGACGTACCCCTACGTCACTCTGCCTGTGAGGGGCTGACCGCCGCAGTAAATAGTCGTGCGGCGGTCGGCAAGTGGTTAAAAAACAATACCATGAATAAATAATAATAATGAAATAACAAAAAGAAGTTATTAATATAATAAAAATGTAATAATAATAACAATAACTGTACTACTTAGTTAATCTGGTTGAGAAAAGACCAAACGGAGAAAAAAATAATCGAAAACCTTCACCATCCAAAACTCACAACTGAACAACAAAAAAAAACAAAAAAAAAACCTGCGCTCAATAAATGGTGGCAATAAAAAAAAAATGAATAAGAATAAATAGCAGCTAGCACAGGTCAAAAGATAAAACCTATACATAAATATATAAAATAAGTACAGCGCTAACAAATGATGTGGATTGAAAAAAACGTGATCATAGTTCATGTGAAAAATGTATAAAGTGTCCATAAAAACAATTAATAAACCATGATGATAAGGTGCAAAATTCATGTATAAAATTCAGTGAAGTGTCCACAATTGTATAATTATAATTAAAATATAATTGTGCAAAATATATAGAATGAGATGACAAATGGAAAAGACTCCGTGAAGAGAAGCACCACAGATCCCAGCATACGTGAAAAGGATGATCTTCCCTAAATCTTTAATAGGTGCAATCACCGACACTAGACAAAGGGAGAATGGCCGCTTACCAGAATCAGGTGGCCTCCAAATTAATGGAACAGCCTACAATGCTTTATCAGGTAAGTGTCCACAAGGCCATCTTACCGAATGGGCATGCTCGGCAGTTGCCCGGGGGCCCCACTTGCTCGAGAGGCCCCACCTGTCCAGTGACCCAGCCCCAGCCAAGCATTAGTCCCAATTCCCGTGTGCATCCCGCCATTGAACTTAGCAGGTGGCAAACGCCTGTTGGCCCTGCGCTGCTGTCAGGCCACTTGGGCTGTGGAGGGGGAGTCCACAACTGCAGGAATGTCTGTCCGCCTCCACGGGAACAGGCACACACAGGACAGTTGAGTCTGACACCCGTCCGTGTGTGTGATCACCGGACCCAGCCGCCCAACTTGGAAGCTGTCAATAGCCTGGCACTGATGCGCCAATAAATATTGCCTTATCGATAATTTGCATTTTTATTCTCATGGGTGATTGTGTAGGCGGGGCTCCAGTGCACTGCATTGCCCAGGGCCCTTTAAAAAGATGGCACTGAGTGTCCAGTGTATGGAGACAGTATTTGATAGTATTCATTAAAGCGGATGTACAAACAGTATAGAATTTCCGGTGTACATAAATAAAACAAGGGATTATAGTGTAATCCAATAAAACCACTGATACATTTGTTATTAAAAGAGTGCACTCACAAACATTATATGCATAACAGCATGAAATGATCCAGAAGCGAACTGTAGCATTCCCAATACAAAAAATCTGGCGCGAAGAGCGTAGTGACGTCACTTCTGGTTCCAACCGACGCGTTTCGTCATACGTTTGACGTCGTCAGGGGCGACATAACCGATACTCACAACTGATCCAGAGGAAGGCAAAAAAACACAATAAAGCTCTAGTTTGCTCCAGCAGCGGGAACAAATTCCTTCCTGATCTCCCAAAGAGGCAATTTGATATTCCCTGGATCAACTTTACCTATAAGTTGGTACTATTATTTATAGGTGAAATGAATGCAGGGAATATTTCATTGCCTCTTTCAGGGATCAGGAAGACATTTTTTTCCCCTGCTGGTGCAAATTGGATCACGCTTTATTGTTTTTTTATTGCCTTCCTCTGGATCAGCTGTGGGTATCGGATTATGTTTATGGAGGGTTTTTTTATGTCTTTTTTTCTCTGTTGATTGAACTGGATGGACTTGTGTCTTTTTTTTTAACCAGATTAACTATGTAACTATATGTAACTACTAAATAATATAAACATGAAAATAATAATAATAATATACTAAGAATAAGTCTCGTTTCACACTAGGTCGCTCCGACTTCGGGGGCGACCTGTGAAGTCGCGTGCACCGCGACTTCGGTGCGACTTTCACGGACTTCATATAATGAATGTCTATGCAAGTCGCTCCGAGGTCGCCCCACAGTAGTACAGGACCCTTTTTCCAAGTCGGAGCGACTTGTGTCGCTCCTATTAGAACGGGTCCTGTAGCACTGCATGGACCGCAACGGACCGCGACTTGTCAGGCTGACAAGTCGCCTGACAAGTCGCGGTAGTGTGAATACTTTCTTGAAGCTTCTTAAGTATCTCTTTTTACCCCTCGTTGGATACGGCAGAACATCAGGGAGAATGGCGCTTTTGTCATCTAAAAAAACAGTCACCGTGACTTTCTATGCTGATCTCTGGCTCTTGAACTTCTTAGGCCTTGGGGAAGAGGTTTATTGCCATTCCATGGACCGATTCTTTGTTTCTGAATCATAAAGATACACCCACATTTCATCCCCTGCAACACGATTGGCAAAAAAATGTGTCTTCATTGGTTTCAAACACTTTTCAGGCTTTTTCAGAGCAGACGTCCACCCTTCTCTCCTTTAATTCTGCTGAGGTTCCATTTTTACACATACTTTCCGATACCCTTAGAACTTGTTTACACTTGCTTTAAAACATGGCTTCGGAACTGTTTTTTTAACCCTCTTTGAATGCCAGTCAAAGCTCCTGTCACTAAATAAAATGGTAAGCTCACAGTCCTGTTTACACCTTCCATTTGCTTTGCTTCGCCTTCGAAAATGATACCCCATGTCGCTTTAGTGGTGCTTCAAAGTGTCTTCAAAGCCTCCATAGAAGTCTATGACAAAGCTCGCTTGAAGGAACTGAAGCTTATAGGAGGCTTTAATTCCGCTTTAGCTTCGCTTTGTTTTGGAGAAATTGCAGGTATGAGATATCCACATACACACAGGGCATCTTCGAAGCTTCAATAAAGCTTCAAAAAAGCACCACCGAAGCATCATTAAAGCACCACTAAAGCATCATCGAAGCACCACTGAAGCATTACTGAAGAATCTCAAAAGCATCAAAACCACATCTAAAGAGCATGTTGAAGCGGTAGGCGCTTTAATGTGTGTTTGAAGTCGAAGCACATGAGCCCTTAGTCTTCCACCATCTTCTTTATGGCATTGTGGCCACAGTCCAGTTGTACAGCAAGCTCACAGATTGTGACTCTTCTGTCCTTGCAAATCAATTTGTCCACTGGTTGCAGTTGATGGTCTCCCACTGTGTGGTTTGTCTTCGGTGCTGGTTTCCCCTTCTTTAAACTTCATCGATCTATGCACATTTCTCTTGTCAATGGTGTCATCCCTATAAACATTCTGTAACCTTCTATGGATGTCGGACAGCCTGCAACCTCCTTCGTCAAGAACTCAATGAGGGGAGGTTGCTTCTACTTGAAATCCATGAATTACCTGCAATGACAAAGAAGGAGAAGAAGAGTTACTAGAGAGTTACTCGACCAACATGACCTATGTAAGTTAATAAAAAAAATAATTACTTTTGGTACAGCCCTCGTAATTCTTTGGCAATGTCTTGTTAAAGCGGATCTCCAGCCTGTCCACCATATATTTTTTTTCAGCCCAATGTTACATAGTTACATAGTTACATAGTTAGTGAGGCTGAAAAAAGACACAAGTCCATCCAGTTCAACCTATGTGTGTGTGTTTGCTTTTAACCGTACATTGTATACCCCTGTATGTTGTGGTCTTTAAGGTGTCCATCCAATAGTTTTTTGAAACTATCAATGCTCCCCGCTGATACGACTGCTTGCGGAAGAGAATTCCACATCCTTACCGCTCTTACAGTGAAGAACCCCTTACGCACTTTAAGGTTAAACCGCCTTTCCTCTAGTTTTAGTGAGTGGCCACGTGTCTTATTGTATTCCCTTACTCTAAATAGTTTGTTCCTTATGCTCGGGTCGCCAGTACAGTATTTGTACATTGATATCATATCCCCCCTCAAGCGTCTCTTCTCCAGAGAGAATAGGTTCAGTGCTTGTAGTCTTTCCTCATAGCCGATGTCCTCCATTCCCCTAATTATTTTTGTTGCCCTTCTCTGGACTTTCTCCAGTTCCAGCACATCCTTCCTGAGGACCGGTGCCCAGAACTGGACAGCATACTCCAGATGTGGCCGGACCAGAGTCTTGTAGAGTGGAAGAATAATCTCTTTATTTCTGGAGTGAATCCCCTTTTTTATACAACCCAGTATTCTGTTGGCTTTGCTTGCAGCGGCTTGGCATTGCATGCCACTTCCAAGCCTGTTGTCTACCAGTACCCCCAGGTCCCTTTCCATCCTAGACTCACCCAGAGGTTCCCCCCCTAGTGAGTAGCTTGCTTTCTGGTTTCTGGCCCCCAAGTGCATTACTTTACATTTTTCTACATTAAATCTCATCTGCCATGTAGTTGCCCACCCCGTTATTTTGTTCAGGTCTGCTTGCAAGATTTCCACATCCTGCATAGAAGATATTGGCATGCCTAATTTAGTATCATCTGCAAATACTGAGATTGTACTAGATATCCCCTCCTCTAGATCATTTATAAATAAATTAAACAGGATTGGTCCCAGGACAGAACCCTGGGGGACCCTACTTTCCACACCCGCCCAATCCGAGTACTCCCCATTAATCACCACCCTCTGTACTCTCCCCTGGAGCCAGTTCTCTATCCAGGTACTCACCCTATGGTCCATACCTACCTTCCTTAGTTTGTACAGTAAGCGTTTGTGGGGAACGGTGTCAAAGGCCTTTGCAAAGTCCAGATACACCACATCCACAGGCTTCCCTTTATCTAAGTGGCAGCTCACTTCATCGTAGAAGGTTAATAGATTGGTTTGGCACGAACGATTTTTCATGAATCCATGCTGATTACTACTTATAATACCGTTTTCATTACTAAAGTCTTGTATGTGGTCCCTTATCATCCCCTCCAAAATTTTGCAGACTACAGATGTTAGGCTGACCGGCCTATAGTTACCCGGGATATATCTCGGCCCCTTTTTAAATATTGGTACCACGTTAGCTTTTTTCCAATCAGCTGGCACCATACCCGTCTGTAAACTATCCTTAAAGATCAAGAATAATGGTCTGGCAATCACCTGACTGAGCTCATTTAGAACCCTTGGGTGCAAGCCATCCGGTCCCGGGGATTTATTTATGTTAAGTTTCTCTAGTTTAGCTCTAAGTCTATCCTCTGTTAGCCATGGCGGCACTTCCTGAGGTGTATTATTTAGTTCGGCCTTACAAGCGGGGTTCATGTAGCCCCCCGATTCCTTTGTGAAGACTGAAGAAAAGAAATTATTTAACACTTCCGCCTTTTCTCTGTCCTCAGTGGCCATTTTTCCTTTATCATCTTTTATGGGGCCAATGTGTTCTGGCCTCGCTTTCTTACTGTTTATATACTTAAAGAATTTCTTGGGGTTCTTTTTACTCTCCTCCGCTATATGTCTCTCGTGTTCTATTTTAGCCGCCCTGATTTCATCTTTACATTTCTTATTACACTCTTTGTAATGCTTAAATGCTGCCAATGACCCCTCAGTCTTGTATTTTTTGAAGGCCTTTTCTTTAGCTCTAATATACATTTTTATGTTGGAGTTTAGCCACCCAGGGTTTAGTTTTGCTCTTTTAAATTTATTTCCCAGTGGAATGCACTGGCCCACCCCCTTGTTAAGTATGCTCTTGAAGCACTCCCATTTTTCCTCCGTGTTCTTTGTTCCCAGGGTTCTATCCCATTTGATATTTTCTAGCAGTGAGCGCAGTTTAGGGAAATTGGCTCTTTTGAAATTCAGTGTCCTTATATTACCCTTGTGTTTCCTATTACTGTAATTAATACTGAAACCAATTGACCTATGGTCACTGTTCCCTAAGTTGTCCCGTATTTCTATATCCGTGAGCAGGTCTGTAATGTTGGTAATCAGTAGGTCAAGTACCGCATTGTTTCTTGTCGGTGCATTCACCATCTGACCCATGAAATTGTCCTGCAAAACATTTAGGAACTGCCGAGCCTTGGCTGAATGCGCGGTTCCTTCTGCCCAGTCTATATCAGGATAATTAAAGTCCCCCATTATAATGACATTTCCCATCCTTGCTGCCAATCCTATCTGTAACATGAGGTCCACCTCACCCTCCTCCCTCTGGTTTGGGGGCCTATAGCATACGCCCAATATTACCTTCCCCACCATGCCTTTCCTTTGAAGCTCTACCCATAGGGATTCTGCCTCGTCCATAGCTCCATTATTAATATCATCCCTCATATTTACCTGTATACTGTTCTTAATATACAAACATACCCCTCCCCCTTTTTTACCCTCTCTATCTCTGCGATAAAGGGAATACCCCTGAATGGTCGCCATCCAGTCATGAGAGCTGTCAAACCAAGTCTCAGTTATCCCCACAAAATCTAAGTCCTCCTCAAACATCAGCAGCTCCAGCTCTCCCATCTTGTTGGCCAGGCTTCTGGCATTGGTATATAAGCCTCGTAATTTTGATGTTTTTAGGCTGCTCTCTTGATTTTTCCCCGTACCCACCCTGGGTATAGGGGCTCCGAACACCCTACCGCTAATGCCCCCATTTCTGCCCTCTGAAACTTGCTTTCCACTGGCTAATTCTACATCTGTACCCTCCCCCCCATTCCCTAGTTTAAAAGCCCCTCTAACTTTTTGGCCATCCTCTCACCCAGTACGGCTGCACCCACCCCATTTAGGTGCAATCCGTCCCTACCAAAGAGCCGGTGACCGACTGAGAAGTCGGCCCAGTTCTCCAGGAACCCGAAACCCTCCTTACTACACCAGCTCCTCAGCCACTCGTTAACTTCCCTAATCTCCCGCTGCCTCTCTGGTGTGGCTCGAGGTACCGGTAGTATTTCGGAAAATACTACCTTGGAGGTCCTAGTCCTCAACTTAGCGCCTAAGTCCCTGAAATCGTTTAGGACTCTCCGTCTTCCTCTGCCTATGTCATTGGTACCCACGTGTACCATAACAGCTGGGTCTTCCCCAGCCCCACCCAATAATCTGTTCACCCGATCCGCGATGTGCCGAACCCGAGCGCCCGGCAAACAACAGACTGTTCGGGGCACACGGTCTTTGTCACAGATTACACTGTCTGCCCTTCTAATAATTGAGTCCCCTACCACCAGCACCTGTCTTTCCTTTCCCTTTCTCCCAGCCTCACTGGAGGAGTTCGTCCCCTGGCAGCTAGGGGTCGTCGCTCTGCTCCAGCAATGCTGGTCCCTGACTGGTTTCCCCAACATCACACAACGGGGCGTATCTATTGGGGTGCTCCAGCCCAGGATCAGCCTCCTTGCCTTGTCCCCTTCTACCCCTCCTAACTGTCACCCCTCTACTCTGCTCTGTTGCCTGCACCTCCGATACTCCGCCCACCTCTGTGCAGGCCCCTGTCTGCACCTGATTGGTACAATCCTGGCTCTCCTCCGGCATGGACATTCGTCTCAGTGTTGCCAGCTGCTTCCCTAGATTCAGGACCTGAGCTTCCAGGGAAGCAACGTGCTCACATTTTGCGCATTTGTATTCGCCCTCGATCGCATGACCGAGGAACGCATACATATCACAAGATGTACACCGAGTCGCATCTCCACACCCGCCGGGCATTGTACCTACTAATCTAATCTAATGGGGATTCAGCGATTTAAGTCTATCCTATGTGGCTATTTCCTGGCTTCCTAACGCTACCTTCTCACCGTCTGGTATTCCGCTCCACTCACTTGACACCGGTCAGTCACCCAACACTCACAATCTCACAGCCCGGTCAGACGCACAACGCTGAGTCGCACAGCCCGGTCAGACGCACAACACTAAGTCGCACAGCCCGGTCAGACGCACAACACTAAGTCGCACAGCCCGGTCAGACGCACAACACTAAGTCGCACAGCCCGGTCAGACGCACAACACTAAGTCGCACAGCGCGGTCAGACGCACAACACTGAGTCGCACAGCCCGGTCAGACGCACCACACAGAGTCGCACAGCCCGGTCAGACGCACAACACAGAGTCGCACAGCCCGGTCAGACGCTCAACACAGAGTCGCACAGCCCGGTCAGACGCACAACACCGAGTCGCACAGCCCGGTCAGACGCACAACACCGAGTCGCACAGCCCGGTCAGACGCACAACGCTGAGTCGCACAGCCCGGTCAGACGCACAACGCTCAGTCGCACAGCCCGGTCAGACGCACAACGCTCAGTCGCACAGCCCGGTCAGACGCACAACACTCAGTCGCACAGCCCGGTCAGACGCAAAACACTGAGTCGCACAGCCCGGTCAGACGCAAAACACTGAGTCGCACCGCCCGGTCAGACGCACAACGCTCAGTCGCACCGCCCGGTCAGACGCACAACGCTCAGTCGCACAGCCCGGTCAGACGCACAACGCTCAGTCGCACAGCCCGGTCAGACGCACAACTCTCAGTCGCACAGCCCGGTCAGACGCACAACGCTCAGTCGCACAGCCCGGTCAGACGCAAAACACTGAGTCGCACAGCCCGGTCAGACGCAAAACACTGAGTCGCACAGCCCGGTCAGACGCACAACACTGAGTCGCACAGCCCGGTCAGACGCACAACACTGAGTCGCACAGCCCGGTCAGACGCACAACACTGAGTCGCACAGCCCGGTCAGACGCACAACACTGAGTCGCACAGCCCGGTCAGACGCACAACGCTCAGTCGCACAGCCCGGTCAGACGCACAACACTGAGTCGCACAGCCCGGTCAGATGCACAACACTGAGTCGCACAGCCCGGTCATACGCACAACACTGAGTCGCACAGCCCGGTCAGACGCACAACACTGAGTCGCACAGCCCGGTCAGACGCACAACACTGAGTCGCACAGCCCGGTCAGACGCACAACACTGAGTCGCACAGCCTGGTCAGACGCACAACACTGAGTCGCACAGCCCGGTCAGACGCACAACGCTCAGTCGCACAGCCCGGTCAGACACACAACGCTCAGTCGCACAGCCCGGTCAGACGCACAACACTGAGTCGCACAGCCCGGTCAGACGCACAACGCTCAGTCGCACAGCCCGGTCAGACGGAAAACACTCAGGTAGTGATAGGTACTCCCAGACACTCAGGTAGCAACAGGTACTCACAGATACTCAGGTACTCACAGGTACTCACAGATACTCAGGTACTCACAGATACTCAGGTACTCACAGATACTCAGGTACTCACAGGTACACTTTGTTACGGATTGTAACCTTTTAAGATATTCAAACGCCCAGTGGATCCCGTGATCTCCTGCAGAATCCTCTCAAAATGATGCCCCCCCCGATCGGTCCTGCACCACCATCTTCTAAGGTGACGTAATTGAGAGGCCCACGCGGCCTCACAATGATGCGGCATTAGGCCTGCCCCCCCCTTTTCTTAATGGAGAACTATGCCTCCTGGAATATATGAAGTGCATATCCCAGGATGCACAGCAGACATAATGCAAGTCATTTGCATAGATTAATTACTGTACGTGCATTGGGGGTGGGTTTTTTACGTTTTTTTTTCCGTAAAAAGTAGTAAAGGAGAAAAAAAGTGCGCTCTGCATGAAGAGGAGGGGTGGAGAGGAGGCAAGTTGTGTTTAGGCTGAAGATTGGCTATAAAGCGATTGTAAAGGATTTTTTTTTATTTAGTATACATAAAAAACATCTCTATACTTACCTGCTCAGTACAATGGCCCCAAATCTCCTCTTCTCGGTTTCCCACCGGTGCTCCTCCTATCTGTCCAGTGCCACCACGGGAAGCCATTTCCTATGGGGGCACGGCACTCTACACAGACTTGGCCCTGCCCCCCTCGTCGCTGGAGTTGATTGACAGGAGCAGGAGCCAATTGCTCCCGCTGTTATCAATCTGCCCGATGAGGAGGGAAACAGTAGCGAGAGCCACTGCTCTTGTGCATGTCGCTGGATCGGGCTCAGGTAAGAATAAGGGGAGGGGGGAGGCTGGGGGATCCTGTAGCAGAGAAGGTGTTTAACCTTAATGCATAGAATGCATTAGGGTATAAAAACCTTGAGGCTTTAGAACCACTTTACGTCCTCTGGTGGCACCAATCCATGACATGGGATTTTAACATTTTAGCAATAGGAAGCATGCCCCACCAAGGAGCTTCTATTTTTACTACAAAGGTAGTTTGTAGAAGGATATTAAGTATTATTTCATTTTTATTTCTATTCTGTTTCCTCTGGTGGCACCAATCCATGAACGTATTTTACCATGTCAGTAATAGCAAGCATGCCCTACATTGTATCTCCTATTTTTACTTCAGAGGCAATTCTAGACTATAGAGATAAGCGAACCTCTAAACATTTTCGAACCTCAGAAATTCTGAATTTCTGAAGAAGAATTCTCATTGAAGTTCATGGAAATCCAGGTGAGGCTTAGAAAGTGTTACAAACCAGTGATTGTAGACATTTAAATCATTAATAGCATAGCTCGAGTCAACCTATTTTTCTCCTCTTGTTTCTGGAGAAATCGTAATACTTTATTACAGATGGTTTTCGAGTAAGCGATCCCCTCCCGGGAGGGAGCGAAGTTGGTGTTGATGCAATTGGTCCGGATCATGTATGATTTAAAACGAGAAGACCCAAATAAATGTATGTACAAGGTGATTTCCAACACGGAAGTGTTTTCCCGAATCACTGAAAGACTAAAGCCAAAAAAAATAATAATTCTTTGGCAATGTCTTATTAAGTATTTATTAATAGAAGGTCAAACCCAAGGAGTAATTCATTCAGCGTGCGATTGCAACTTTGGCTCTCTCCTGCTTTAGGAGACAAAACTAAACTTTAGTTACAGTATTTAAAATACAACATTGGTCATTTCACTCAAATTGGACAAAAGTAGATTTGTGTCTGGAGGAAATATTATTTAAAACTAAAAATTTGGAGAAGAATATTAAAGTGGTTCTAAAGGCTCAAGGTAAAAAGCCCCATCGCGATCCAGGGACATCGCGATCCAGTGATGTGCACGAGAGCCCCAGCTTTCCACTCTCCCTCCTCATTGGCTGAGACAATCACAGCAAGTGGTTGTCAGGGTGCAAGGAAACCAGACCACACAGAGATGCAGGTAAAATAAAGCAGTTTATTGGAGAAAGCAACAATAATCGCACAGCAAGAGTGAGGATGAGAGAGCAGGAACAAGCCAAGGTCAAGTCTAGAAGCAGGTAGTCATCCAAGTCTGGGTCGAATCCAGAAGCGGGTAGTCATCCAAGCCGGGGTCGAGTCCAGAAGCAGGTAGTATCCAAGTCTGGGTCGAGTCCGGAAGTGGGTAGTCATCCAAGCCAGGGTCGAGTCCAGAAGCGGGTAGCCATCCAAGCCGGAGTTGAGTCCAGAAACGGGTAGTCATCCAAGCTGGGGTGGAGTCCAGAAGCGGGTAGTCATCCAAGCTGGGGTGGAGTCCAGGAGCAGGTAGTCATCCAAGCCAGGGTGTAGTCCAAAAGCAGGTAGTCATCCAAGCCGGGGTCGAGTCTAGAAGCGTGTAGTCATCCAAGCCAGGGTCGAGTCCAGAAGCGGGTAGTCATCCAAGCCGGAGTTGAGTCCAGAAGCGGGTAGTCATCGAAGCTGGGGTCGAGTGCAGAAGCGGGTAGTCATCCAAGCCGGGGTCAAGTCCAGAAGTGGGTAGTCATCCAAGTCGGGGTGGATTCCAGAAGCAGGTAGTCATCCAAGCCCTGGTGGAGTCCAGAAGCAGGTAGTCATCCAAGCCGGGGTCGAGTCTAGAAGCGTGTAGTCATCCAAGCCAGGGTCGAGTCCAGAAGCGGGTAGTCATCCAAGCCGGGGTGGATTCCAGAAGCAGGTAGTCATCCAAGCCGGGGTGGATTCTAGAAGCGGGTAGTCATCCAAGCCAGGGTCGAGTCCAGAAGCGGGTAATCATCCAAGCCCTGGTCGAGTCCAGAAGCGGGTAGTCATCCAAGCCGGGGTCGAGTCTAGAAGCGGGTAGTCATCCAAGCTGGGGTCGAGTCCAGAAGTGGGTAGTCATCCAAGCCGGGGTCGAGTCCAGAAGCGGGTAGTCATCCAAGCCAGGGTCGGGTCCAGAAGTGGGTAGTCTGACGATGCTGGGTCGTCAGCCGATGCTGGGTTGAGAGCCAGTTCTAAACTAGAGATGAGCAAACATTCATGAACCATTGAAATTCAGAATTTCCGAAGCGGAAGTCTCATTGAAGTTAAAGTGGTTCTAAAGGCAGAAAGATTTATTTTTATCTTAATTCATTCTAAAACTTGTGTGCAGCAACCCCCTTACACTTTCCTGAGCCCCATATCCATCCAGCAATGTTGCACCTAACTGGGACTCTCCTTCTTAATTGGCTGAGACACAGCAGCGGGCACCATTGGCTCCCGCTGCTATCAATCAAAGTCAGTGAGCCAATGAGGAGAGAGAGGGGGCAAGGCTGAGCCGCGGCTCTGTGTCTGAATGGACACACAGAGCAATTGCTCGGGTGCCCCCATAGCAAGTTGCTTGCTGTGGGGCACTTGGCAGGAGGGAGGGGCCAGGAGCTCCAGCGGGGGACCCAAGAAGAGGAGGATCTGGGTTGCTCTTTGCAAAACCATAACACACAGCAGGTAATTATAACATGTTTGTTATTTTAAAACAAAGAAAAACAAGACTTTAAAGCGGAGTTCCGGCCCCAAAATCGATTTTGGGCCATCCGCTTGCTTCTAGGTCACCTGAAAAGGAAATGGATAATTGCGATTTTTTTTTTTTTTTTTACTTACCTTGTAATTGCAGAAAAATATACTCACCTTTCTTCCACTTCCTCCCTCGGCAGGTGCGGCCCGCGCCGTCACTTACATTTTGCAATGATTCCTGGGAGCTGAACGTCATCGCTCCCAGGAATCAATGCGCCTGCACCGGCCCCGACGTCAGTTCCGGTGCAGGCGCCATCATACCTTGCTAAACAGCTTCTGGGCATGCCCAGAAGCTGTGCAGGGATGACGCTGCAGCCCTGGAAGTGACGGCGGGGCCGGCGCAGTGCATCGTGGGACCGAAGAAGACGGAAGAGGACGCAGAAGAGGACGCGCTGGCTTCAGCTGCCCACACCTAAAATGGCAGCGCTGGAGAAGAAATTTTCAAGGTAAGTATTTCTTCTAAAAGGTAAGTGCGAACCGGGACAGATCAGAGGCTATCCATTGTGGAATGCACTAACCCTGACTGTCCCGGGGGGATTTTCATTGAAATTTTTTTTGGGTGGCCGGAAATCCGCTTTAATATCACTTTAATGGAAATTCGAACCAAGCTCAGAAAGCAAATGATGAAAATGGTTCAGGTTGGTTTGGAAGTCTGCTGGCAGCTGATGATGATGGGGCCAGAAAACAGACTGAGCCACTTCCTTTAAATCTGAACTCTGATTATCTCTACAATTTCATCTTGCAGTGTCTAAGGAGATTGGAATGAGCAAAAAGCCTTATTCTTCACTCCCCCAACACTCCTCTCTGCTCTTCCTCACAATGGATGTGGGTGCGTCGGCTAGTCCTGCATTCAGGGCTGCTGTTAGAAATCACGGGGGCCCCGTACAACCTACCTGGCCTGGCCTCCCCCTGAATATATCAAGACAATATTTTCACAAAAAATACACTAATATCTTTATTAGCGGACACAAACATAACAGAGGACCTGTGTGATTTAGCCGTTTTTAATTGTGTTTTTTCATAAAAGTAGCAGGATTCCCAGCCGTTTTGCTGGATATGGGTGCCCCTGGGCCACCGGGTGCAACAAAAGTACCCCTGTGCATGTTCCTCCAAGTGTGAGCGCTGAGACAATGACCAGTCCAGTAACTTTGGTTTTTTTGTGTTTATTGAGAACTTGGATGGGAGAAGGGAATGAGTGGGATACTCCTTTGGCTCAACTATGCACAATTTGCTAGGGACAACTGAAAACGCTTCCTGGCGCTGACTTGACGCTGGCTAGATGCCGGTCAACGCCGGTTGACGCTGGTTAACACTGGCTTGCTGCCTGTTAACTCCAAACTGACCTTGGACTGCTTTCTCACATAAAGAAGTCCTTTCTTTAGCTCCCTTAAAGCGGAGTTCCGGCCACAAAATCGACATAATCGATTTTGTGGCCATACGCTTGCTCTTCTTCACCTGAAAAGGAATTGGATAGTTAGGATTATTTTTAGGATTTATTTTTTACTTACCTTGTAATTGTAGAAAGAAATACTCACCTATTTTCCGCTTCCTCCCTCTGCGGCCTCGGCCCGCGCCGTCACTTCCGGTTTGCAATGATTCCTGGGAGCTGAACGTCATCGCTCCCAGGAATCAATGCGACGGCACCGGCCCCGCTCGTCACTTCCGGTGCGATGCCACATTCCTTGCTAAACAGCTTCTGGGCATGTCCAGAAGCTGTGTAGGAATGCGGCGCCGCACCGGAAGTGACAAGTGAAGGCGCATTCTGGAAGAAGAAGACACGGAAAAGGACTCAGAAGAGGATCGCGCTGGCTTCAGCTGCCCACAACAGAGATGGCAACGGTGTAGAAGAAGAAGTAAGTATTTCTTCTTGCAGGTAAGTGCAACCCGGGACAGATCAGAGGCTAGCCATTGTGGAATGTACTAGCCCTGACTGTCCCGGGGGTATGTTCATTGAAAAAATGTTTTTGTGGTCGGAACTCCGCTTTAACCACTTAAGCCCCGGAGGATTTGGCTGCTAAACGACCAGGGGGTATTTTGCGATTCGGCACTGCGTGACTTTAACGGACAATTGCGCGGTCGTGCGACGCTGTACCTAAACAAATTTGACGTCCTTTCTTTCCCACAAACAGAGCTTTTCAAAATTTTTTAACATTTTCGGCCAATTTGTTTTATGCTACATATGTTTGGTAAAAAAAATCGCAAAAAGCGTATTTTTATTGGTTTGCGCAAAAGTTATCGCGTTTACTAACAAAGGGAAAGATTTTTGTAATTTTTGTTGTTTTTTTTTTAACGCGTAATGGCGGCTATCTGCGATTTTTTTTGCGGTACTGCGACATTGCGGCGGACAGATCGGACCCTTGACTGACATTTTTGACACTTTTGGGGTTACCAGTGACATTTCTACAGTAATCAGTGCTATACATATGCACTGTTACTGTAAAAATACACTGGTAGCGAAGGGGTTAACTTTATTTGAGAGGGAGGGGCTGTGTGTGTCCATAGGGGCGTGATTCTTACTGTGATTGGCTGTGACTTGAGGTGTAAGGACGCTGATCAACGGTTCTACATAGTAGAACCGTGTGATCAGTGTTTTTACACCGAGGAGAATGACAGGCAGCTTGTTTACACAAGCTGCCTGACTTTCTCCCTCTCCCCCCACGATCGCCGAGTGACCGACGGACATCGGGTCCGCCGGTCACACGCGCGGGGGTGTCCGTGACCGCACGGGAGCGGGAGCGCGCCTCCGGCAGCGCACGCTCGCTCCCCAGACCCTCCCAGGCTAGTGACGTTAATTAACGTCACTTTGCCTGTGAGGGGCTGACCGCCGCAGTAAATTTACTTGCGGCGGTCAGCAAGCGGTTAAGCACTCCTTGCTGAGGCAGCTACTTTTGCTGCTGCTGCGCTGCTAAACACTTCAGGGCCCCCCTGGCACCCTCTTTCTCTCACTTATCTTCAGGGCTTAAACACTGACACCCCCTTTCTCTAAACCTTCTCCACAGGTTAGCTGGATCCTGGATCCCCTTGACCTTCTGGAGAGGTCCCCTCTCCTAGGCAGACCCCTGGGCAGTCTCAAGTACTCACAACACTGTTTTTCCCCCGAAACTTCTGCCCAGCAGCTCCACTTGGTCCATAGCACTCTGGATCCCTCCTCTGCAGCTCAGCTCAACCTTCGTCCTCTAGGCCGACCACCCAGGACACTTTCACTTGCGCCGACAGGAGGAGAGACAGCCATCACCCTCCTCCTGGGACTCTGCTTGCCGCCAAAAGACGCTGCGTCATGTGCTCCCCTCAGACTTATACCCTATCCCAGGATGCTTTGCGGCAGATTCTGCCCTCTGAAATGGATACAAGCCCTGGTGTGCTACTGGTCAGGTTTTCTCCACTGTCCAATAAGAGCCCTCATTGGACACAGTGGGGAGACTCCCCAGACTCAACAGACACCCTTGGAAGCATGTGACAGCCTAACTAAATGATCAGGCCCTCCTGATATGCAGACAGGGCCACCCATAGGCTTCATTCTAGCACCTACCTAGGAGGGTGCTACATATAAAAAAATGTAAAAAAAATTATAGATTTTTTTTTAAATGTTAGAAATGTTTACAATTATTTTATTTTACAATTTTTTAAATTGTTTATTACAATATTTAATTATTATTTTTTTTAGAATTTGTTATTTTTTTACAGGACAGGGAAGCCTGCAGCGCCCTGGGAGGGGGCACACTGGGAGGGGGGATAAGAAGCAGGCAGAATGGGGGGGGATCAGTGTTGGAGGAGCAATTACAGGAACAATTCCCTGTGTCTGTGTCTCTCTCCCTGCAGCCGCTGAAAGCTGGCAGGAGGGGAGAAACTGGCTTTCAGCTGCTGCAGAGGGCCGCACAAGGCTTCCTTCTATAATTGCCCCCCCCCCCCCGCCCGACCGTACCAATTCCCCATGCTGTTAATGATAACATTTTCCCACACTAGTTTGGTTCTTCACCTCTCCTATGTAGTTGGTCTCCCAACCTTTGGGGTCAGATCCTAGAATAAGAGCTCAATGATTATGACAGGTATACACAGAGCACAACCTCATGTAGTTACCTGATTCTCCAAACTCCAGTTCAACAACTTGGCTCTTAGCATTTTGAAGTGTTATGTTGCCCACTGGCAGGTGACCTGAACTTCCTTGAGGTGAAGAACTCAAGTGGCAGTCAGTCTTCACAAGAGCCTCCTGATGGTGGAGATGGACCAAGAACCCTAGCAGTCCCAGTTTACTTTGCTGAAAACTGATAACAAGCCGCGGTCCTCAGGATAACCCCCGGCCCCCACCAAGGGGGTGGCTGGAACAGAAAGGCTACAGTGTTGAAACTGTTCACGAAGCTGCACACAAGAAAGAATAATGGGTCAGACAGGACATGAGGCAGCCAGCAGAAGGGAATTAGTCATGTCCAAGCGCGTGTCTACGCAAGTAGCAAGCAAGAGTGTAGTCAGGTCCAAGGAGGTCTCTGCATGCAGCAAGCAAGAATAAAGTCAAGTCTGAGCAGAGGTCTAAGTAGGTAGGAAGCAAGAGAGTAATCAGGTCAATCCGGGTTGGCAACAAGTAGGCAACTGGAAGACCTAGCATTACTGTAACTCACCTTTAATATTTGCTGTATGTAGGGATGCACCGAAATTAAAATTCTGGGCCGAAACAGAAACTGAACATTCAGGATGCTTTGGCCGAAAACCGAAACCGAAAATGGCTTTTTTCACCCAAATTATTTCAAAATAGTTTTTCCTAGTACATTGGGGAACAAAAGAGAGATATAGGAGAAAATGAGGGGATGCCTGTCACTTACAGTACGAGGAAGAACATCTGCGGTCGGGTCCGGAGCTGAGCAGCAGACGGCTGGTGTGCTGAGGCTGAGTGCGCTGGTCTGAGACTGAGAGGGCGGAGCCTGGCTCCAGAAGAAACCGCCACCCACCCATGCACCACCCACGCTACTCCGTGACTTGACAGGCACAGGCCAGCCCCCGCCATATTCACCCAATCACAGGGTCCCCCCAGGCCATCCTGAGCCTGAAGATGGCGACTGGAGCAGGGAGACACCGTTAGGGAAAATAAAGGTCAGACGGCCCCTCCAGCCTCCCCCACGCTCCCCCACTGGCCGGGACAAAAAAACAGGACAGTTGTCAGCTATGATTTTTGGCATATATGACCCGTTTTTGGCCAAAATAGGATAGGCCCATCTTCGGCCGAAAATTTTGGTTGCCGAAATTTCGGTGCACCACTAGCTGTATGCATAAAATACTGCACTGCACAGACACCTGTGGTCTTATTGGCCTTCAAAGAAGTTCAAACCCAGGCCCTGGTTTTACCAGGCTTTGCCAAGACTACACACACTCAAGGTCCTGCATGCACACACTATTTCAAACTCCTACGTGGGTTGATTTTGAACAGTAAAGTTATATCGAGACCACTGTTCCTGATCTTTGCTGACAGTATTAGGACAGGAGATGTACCAGGGGATTGGAAGAAAGCTACCGTGATACCGATATTCAAAAAGGGCCAGAGGCATATCCCGGGAAATTATAGGCCTGTCAGTTTGACATCAATAGTATGTAAACTTCTGGAGGGGATGATAAGGGACTATATCGTAGAGTTTGCTAAAGACAACAACATCATCAGCAGTAATCAGCACGGGTTTACAAATGGGCGTTCTTGTCAAACCAATCTCTTAACATTCTACGAGGAGGTGAGCTGTGAGCTAGATAGGGGGAGACCAGTCGATGTGGTGTACTTGGATTTCGCTAAGGCGTTTGATACAGTTCCCCACAAGCGCTTAATTTATAAAATAAGGTCTGCAGGTATCGATAGCAGGGTTTGCTCTTGGATACGGAACTGGCTAAAAGGGCGTGTCCAAAGGGTAGTAATAAACAGCGCATACTCAGACTGGTCTGAGGTGGTAAGCGGGGTCCCCCAAGGCTCAGTCTTGGGACCAACCTTGTTCAATTTATTCATAAACAACATGGAGGTCGGGATCAGGAGTTCGATATCAGTTTTTGCAGACGACACAAAATTGGCCAGGGCAATAACTACACAGCATGAAGCAGATATCCTACAGAATGACCTGGACAAAATTACAGAGTAGGCAACGACATGGCAAATGAGGTTTAACGTGGAGAAGTGTAAGGTTTTGCACTTGGGGACTAAAAACATAAAAACACAATACACGTTAGGAGGGGAACCCTTGGGGGAATCAAAAATGGAGAAGGATCTGGGAGTCTTGGTTGATGATAGATTAGGCAACAGCATGCAATGTCAAGCGGCAGCTGCCAAAGCCAGCAGAATATTGGCATGCATAAAGAAAGGGATGTATTCCAGAGATAAGACTATAATCCTTCCACTTTATAAAACTCTGGTCCGATCGCATCTGGAGTATTCCGTCCAGTTCTGGTCACCAGTCCTCAGGAGGGATGTGTTGGAGCTGGAGAGAGTCCAGAGAAGGGCAACTAAACTAATTAGGGGATTGGAGGACCTTGACTATGAAGAGCGTCTACAATCGCTCGATTTATTCTCCCTGGAGAAGAGACGTCTGAGGGGGGACATGATAGCAATTTATAAATATCTTAATGGGGATCCCAGCTTAGAAAAAAAGCTGTTCATTCGAAGGGATTGCATGAGGACTCGAGGGCATACAATGCGATTAGAGGAGAAGCGTTTTAACCTCAGGCAACGAGGAGGGTTCTTTACTGTTAGGGCAACAAGATTGTGGAATTCTCTACCACAAGAGGTGGTTTATGCGGGTAGTATGGTGGCTTTCAAAAGACTCTTAGACTTACATCTCAAGGATCAGAACATTCAGGGGTATGAGAGATGATTACAGCCACACACACCTACACAGGTTGAACTGGATGGACTATTGTCTTTATTCAACCTCACCTACTATGTAACTATGTAACTATGTAACTCAGAGACTCTTGAAATCCATCCTCAATTTTCTATCCTGCTTTTCCAAATTGACATCATCTTATTCCATCCCATCCTATCCTTACTACCATGGCCATGTTGGGATCTTTGGTGCACTTCTAACTTTACTTATCTGTGGCTCCATGCTGGAAATGCCTATCAGAGCTGTTACTAGGGTCTACCATGGGAGGCTTGACTTAAAAGGTTCTGCGGAGTTCTACTACTACCATGGCCATGTTGGGATCTTTGATGCACTTCTAACTTTACTTATCTGTGGCTCCATGCTGGAAATGCCTATCAGGGCTGTTACTAGGGTCTACCATGGGAGGCTTGACTTAAAAGGTTCTGCAGAGTTCTACTACTACCATGGCCATGTTGGGATCTTTGGTGCACTTCTAATTTTACTTATCTGTGGCTCCATGCTGGAAATGCCTATCAGGGCTGTTACTAGGGTCTACAATGGGAGACTTGACTTAAAAGGTTCTGCAGAGTTCTACTACTACCATGGCCATGTTGGGATCTTTGGTGCACTTCTAACTTTACTTATCTGTGGCTCCATGCTGGAAATGCCTACCAGAGGTGTTACTAGGGTCTACCATGGGAGGCTTGACTGAAAAGGTTCTGCAGAGATCTACTACTACCATGGCCATGTTGGGATCGTTGGTGCACTTCTAACTTTACTTATCTGTAGCTCCATGCTGGAAATGCCTATCAGAGCTGTTACTAGGGTCTACCATGGGAGGCTTGACTTAAAAGGTTCTGCAGAGTTCTACTACTACCATGGCCATGTTGGTATCTTTGATGCTCTTCTAACTTTACTTATCTGTGGCTCCATGCAATGGTAGGCTTGACTTGAAAGGTTCTGCAGAGTTCTTAAAAAAATAAAAAAGCTACAAGGATATATTTCTGTGAACAATAATGGTTACATCAGAAAGAATCTAGCCGATTCAAGAAAAATACTCAGTGGAACTTTAGAAGGATTTGCCACGCATATACTCTCTTACACTTTAATGACATTGATAAATTGACCTATAACAGTCTACACATGCTTCCAAATCTGCCTGCATCCTGGCCAGGTCATGGGTAAAATACTACTTTTTTGAAGGGATTTTTGTTCTGGCCGCAAGCCCTCCCAAGTTAAATAAATGTAAGAGACACCAAAGCACTCTATCATGATTTTCCCCTTTCTGTTATCGTAAAATTCTCTGCCAGGTCTGATTTTGGCAGGAGCTTCTAACTATGTGACAAATGTATAAATGTTTTTTTAGCCATCATCAAACACTTAACACAGCTGCAGGCATAAAACCGGGAGAAGACGCAGCGGTCCCATCGTGTTCTCATCTGTATCGTTTCACAGACTCGTACGAAACATTAGACCCTTTCTCACGTTCGGCCGTCGTCTCTATCAATTCGCCCATTGTTATTTCAGTCATCACCTATTTCAGAGGAACAACGAGGGAGGGAGATAGTATACAGACAAGACTAGACAAGACGAATCCAGAGGGATTAGAAGGGCTTTTTGGCTGGTTAGTCCTCTGTACATCGGCCTCTCCTAGGTGGTGCTCCAAAACTGGCACAATTGGTACATTTTGTAACTTAAAGCTGAATTTCAGGCACACTGCTAAATACATCTATGGGGCTGTTTTATCTGACAAGGTACAGTAAAACCTTGGATTGCGAGCAAAATTCGTTCCGGAAGCATGCTTGTAATCCAAAGCACTCGTATATCAAAGCAAATTTCCCCATAATAAATAATGGACCATTTATTCATAAATCCTTCAGTTTATAGACAGATAATAAGGAACATCAAATCCTGGCCACCAAAAGATGATTCCTACCACACCGCCACTGCAGATGATAGAAGCTAACAGAATATATACACTCTAGTGATAAATAAAATTAACTGTACTGATGCTAGCTAGCATTAAAATTACAATAATAAAAGTACAAGACAAATTCTCAAAGAAGAAAGAGACATGCCGCACATCATAAGAAATCCCAGATTAGTGAGATGAAATCGTGGAAGGAGTAAAGTCCAAAAAAAAGTGAGCAAAGTTCATCCAATGCATTAAGGTCCACTCCCAATAGGATGATCGATACAAATTGCCGTCCACCACACCAAGTGAAAAGGAGCCGGCACTCCCCCAAGGTAATAAACTTACCACCAGAATGCTGACAAATGAATGCATATCCACAGAGGCGTAGCTAGAACCTTCAGGGCCCCGGTGCAAGAAACCATGAAGGGCCTCCCGAACCCCTGGCCGTGACCCTTTCCTTCAAGCCTGGGGCTCTTCCCACTGATCCCAGGGTCCTTTACTCTCATTGCAGGGCCCTTTATTACGGTCCCGCAGTGGGACCCCTTCACAAGTTCTGCAGTGGGCCCCCTGCCTGCTATCTTGGGGCCTCCCCAAGGTGGTGGAATGACAGGGCCCGGTCACAAGTGTGACCTTTGCGATCCTGGAAGTTAACCCACTGGTGTCAGTAGTTTTTCTTTTTTGGTATTTTAATTGTATTATTTTTTTTATCATTTTATTTTATTTTTTTTCAATGTCACTGACTATGACTTCAGAAAAAGGAAGGAGCTGGTAAATTACATATTTACCGACCCCTTCCTGGTTCTCTTGTGACACATCCCCTGCAGCAGCCTGCAGGAGAGGGGAGGGAGCACAGTGTAGGGGGGGGGGGGGCGGGGGAGCACACAGGGGCCCAGAGACAGCAGAACACAAGTGAACTGGATAGGAGGAGTGGCGGGGGCAGCATACAGAGGAACCGATCTCCTCCATTTTCCTCCTGCAGCTAGGGGAGGAAAAAGGAGGACAGTGATTTCTCTACATGCTGCCCCCGCCGCCCCTCCTATCCAGGTGTACAGGGGAGCCGCACAGGCCCCCTGGAGCATGGGGCCCGGTTGCAATTGCAACCCCTGCAACCCCTGTAGTTATGCCCCTGCATATCAAGCCCACCTCTTAGAGTGCTGTGCCAGTGGATAATTCTTGGATTAGCAGCAGCTTGTAAAATATCCATATAAAAGATACCCATAGTTAGGTACGTATGACGAAACATGTCGGGATCAGCTCTGTATGGCAACGAGAGGTGAGTTACGACTAAGCGGACGTTTATCCGTGAAACGCGTTGACTACTATGCGCCCATCTCTTGTCTCTGACTGTATTATGGATACACCTTGAATTGATTTTATTTTTTGGATACGAATAAAACAGATTTTATATTTTTCACCAAGTTGGAGTGCGGCTATTTCTCTCTATACACTACTATTGTCTGGACTGCGGATCCTTGCTGCACCTTACTTTGATGGTTTGGGATTACCTTATCACTGGAGCGGTTCTCTTTGTCCTTTTTGCTGATCTGTAACGAGAGGTGAGAACACACACGCTGAGCTTGACCGGAAGTGACGTTACGGTCCCCGGACAGTTGATGAGTGTGTAACAAATGGCGTTCCGATGGTCCTCCGCTGGATTCAGTCACGGCTGTTGGAAGATATCTGTTTATGCGCTTTTAATCTGGTTTACATGTGAGTGGAACTACCTTCTTTTTAAATAAATTTGAGTGTTTTGCAATATTACGCTATGGTCCTTTCTATCTTGTATCTTTCATATGGATATTTTACAAGCTGCTGCTAATCCAATGATTGTCCACTGGCACAGCCCTCTAAGAGGTGGGCTTGATAATGCATTCATTTGCCAGCATTCTGGTAAGTTTATTACCTTGGGGGAGTGCCGACTCCTTTTCACTCGGTATGGTGGACGGCAATTTGTATCGCTCATCCTATTTGGAGTGGACCTTAATGCATTGGATAAACTTTGCTCACTTGTTTTTGGACTTTACTCTTTCCACCGATTTCATCTCACTAATCTGGGTTTTCCTATGAAGCACTGCATGTCTCTTTCTGCTTTCAGTTTATAGTCCATATAAAAAGATTATAGCAATGTGATTGGTTGTGTAACCATAAAATGTCCATCCACAAATGGCGCCTCCACAAGGGGAATAGAAGCAAAATTCAGCAGGAGCTCCAGAGTATAAAGGAGAAGAGAGGGCGCCTCTAAGTGTAGCAATATGGTTCGTGTTCTGTCACATTAGGAAACCTATTATAACGTATATCGGCCATGTTGGAACACATGGCGCATGCGCAGTAAGTTGTTCTCGTCCGAACGTCACTTCCGGCCTCTGGTCACTCTGCATTTAATGGGGGCACTGGTCACTCTGCATTGGGTGGGGCACTGGTATATCTGCATTGTTGGGGGCACTGGTCACTCTGCATTGGATGGGACACTGGTCACTTTCCATTGAATGGGGCACTGGTCACTCTGCATTGTTGGGGGCACTGGTCACTCTGTATTGATGGGGGCACTGATCACTCTACATTGGATGGGGGCACTGGTCACTCTACATTGGATGGGGGCACTGGATACTCTGCATTGATGGGGGCACTGGTCACTCTGCATTGGATGGGGCAATGGTCAATCTACATTGGATGGGAGCACTGGTCACTCTGCATTGTTGGGGGCACTGGTCACTCTGCATTGTTGGGGGCACTGGTCACTCTGCATTGTTGGGGGCACTGATCACTCTGCAATAATGGGGGCACTGGTCACTCTGTATTGATGGGGGCACTGATCACTCTACATTGGATGGGGGCACTGGTCACTCTACATTGGATGGGGGCACTGGATACTCTGCATTGATGGGGGCACTGGACACTCTGCGTTGGATGGAGGCCCTGGTCACTCTGCATTGATGGGGACACTGGTCACTCTGCATTGGATGTGTGATTGAATGTGCAGAATATCGGCCCATATCGGCCGATACCGATACATTGTGACCAAAATATCGGTATCAGTATCAGTCTATACCTAGTTCTTGGACTTTAGCACAGCTGCAGTGTGTCCTGTACAGCATGAGGACCTCATGTATTTTACTTCCCGGCTGCAATTGCTAATTAATTTGCCCAGCAGGTGATAAGGAGATGCCGGGGATAATGACACAGCTCAGCCATAGATTGTAACAGATTTGTGATACGTTTCCCACATTCCTCCTCACACGTAGTAAAACGGCATCTTGTCCGCTTCAAGCTGCGGCCGAGGATAGAGCGAATCGAGCAGATTTTCCCAGAGGTGTTTTGGCCGGTTTGTTTATCTGTCTCATCCTTCCATCTGTTCTTCTAATCCTCTTTTCTTTACTGTAACGTATTCTGGCAGAATCTGGCAGAGCATCACTATGATACATCAGTGCGTTCTGAGAACGGGTCACAACCTTCGATATGCTGCGGAATGTTACAGCAACACAACTTCTTGTGATATTTCGCAGTTGTGGTCGAGCTGTGTACAGCTTCCAAGTGTCAGTACAAAGAGAATACACTGAGCAATTCTGCACAGCACATTTTTTTGGAAGGAGCTTTTCAAATGAGGCAGAAAATTCCAAATTCTGATTTGTTTTTGTGGTGATCGACACACTTCTGGTTCTACAGAAGAACCAACCGCAAGGTCACTGCTGTCGAATCTGCCATATATTCCATGACTTGACTGTGATGGCATGTGTGGCACCCTCTACTAGTGTGCTAGGTATACATAGTTCATTTGTTAGTGTAAGTTAATTGGCTTGGCTAAGAGCCAGGCCTAGGTTGAATCTGGGTCAGGGATTAGTGACTAAGGGAGGCTGATGACTCATTCAGACAGTTATTCTGGTGCCTCCCCCTGTTTTCTGGAACCTTGGAGAAGCTTTCAGATGCAGTAGGTGGAGACTAGGAGGGGCTGTTTGAAATATTTATGAGGGCCCAAGCCAACCCCCAGCAAAAAGGGGCTGGAAAGGGGGTAGACACCTCATAAATAGGCATGCCAGTAGGGGCAGTCGGGGGGAAGATGGAGATCGAGGAGGTTGTGGGTGGCCCTTGAGGGCACCCCAAGTCTGGGGAGGAGTGACTTCAGGCCTGGGGCTCAGGACCTAAAATATTCCCCCTAAAAGACATGGAGGAAACCCTTCCTGGAGACATAGGAGCAGGTGAGAGGACAGCAGGAACAGGTCAGCATGTCCGGGAGATCTCCTGAAAGTCAGCCGGGTAGGCTGGTGAGTGGTCAGTCTAGAGGACTGTGGGGAGAAGTTAGCCTGGAGGGCTAGTGAAAGGGGCAGCTGCAGTGAGGCGGGTTGGCAGGGCTTGAAGGGGTGGTGCTGGGATCAGTGACCACAGAGAGGAAGTGCTGGAAAGTGTGAGCTGTGTCACCCCATCTGTTCTCCAAGTATAGGGGCTGCAAGTCCCTATCGGTAATGGGCCTTTGCTACAAAACCAGAAGAGGGTGACATAGCTGAGTTCTGCAAGCAAGTAAAGTGCTGGAGGAAGAAGTGGACTGTATATAGGACTATATATTGGAAGAGATGTCCCTGAAGTTGTTCTGAAATCAAGTGGGCATCCCACAGTTTCCAATCCCTATACAAGTTATTATCCCTCAATAAAAAAACAAAGCCTTGGGCTGTTCTCTAACTCTGAGTGTCTATGGAAATTCGGTGTGCTGGGCTGTGCAGGGTGGGGGATTTCATTCCACTTGCGGCTCTTTAGGGGGTGCGCTACATATGCATCATACATACAGGTTGAGTACAACTGGAGGAGTGAATGGTGGAGAAGGATCTGGGTGTTCTGGTAGATAATAAGTTTAAAGATAGCATGCAATGCCGAGCTGTGGTTTCCAAAGTGAGGAAAATCCTTTCTCGTAGTAAGAAAGGTATGAATTCCAGAGAGAGAGAGAGAGAGAGAGAGATAATTGTGCCCCCGTACAAATCAAAAGTAAGACCTCATCGGAAATACGTAGTTAAGTTTTGGGCACCAGTTCACAAAAAGGATATCAGGGGACTGGAGAAAGTGCAGAGAAGGGCAACCAAATTGATAAGAGACATGGAGGACCTCAACTATGAGGAAAGATTCGAAGAACTGAGTTTTTCTCTTTTGAGAAGAGAGATTAAGGAGGGATATGAGCACCATGTACAAATACTTAAGTGGTCCATATATTGAACTTAGTGTAGAATTTTTCACTTTAAGGTCATCACAGGGAGCACTCTTTACGTTCAGAGGAAAAGTGATTTAATCTTCAAATTGACAATGATTGCTGTGAAAATGTGAAATAGACTCCCTCAAGAGCTGGTTCTAACCAGCTCGGTAGATTGCTTTAAAAAAAGGCCTGGGTTATTTCCTAACTGTACATAACATAACTGGATAGTAACATTCATAGGTAAAGTTGATCCAGGGAATATCCGATTGCCCCTCCAGGGATCAGGAAGGAATTTGTTTCTCCCTGCTGGAGCAAATTTGGTTATGCTTTGCTGGGGTTTTTCTGTCTTCCTCTAGATTAGTGGTCTTCAAACTGCGGCCCGGGGGCCAGATGCGGCCCTTTTGCTCACTTTAATCCAGCTCTTGGGGCACTATTTTGTTGACTGATAGCAACAATGATGCATAATTCCCCCCATTGATAACAATGAAGAGGCACAATTCCTCCCAAGGACACCAATGATGGGGCACAATTTTTCCCAATGATGCCAACAATGGGGCATGATGACATCAATGATGGGACACTATTCCTTCCAAGGACATCAATAATAGGGCACAATTTCTCCAGATGATGCCAACAATGGGGCACAATGACATCAATGATGGGGCACTATTCCTCCTGGGGACATCAACGATGGGGCACAATTTCTCCCACTGACACCAGTGAAGAGGTTCAATTACTCCCACTGAAACAAACAATGGGGAATTAATTTTTCTTACTGATGTAGTCCCAAAGGAGGCCAGACTGTGGCCTTTGTTCTCCCAAAAGCCACAGTCTGCCCCCCCCCCCCCTAAAGTCTGAAAGACAGTAAACTGGCCCTTTGTTTAGAAAGTTTGTAGACCCCTGACCTAGATCAGCCTTTTTCAACCAGGGTTTGCCTTCCTCTAGATTAGTGGCCTCCAAACTGCAGCCGGGGGCCAGATGCGGCCCTTTGCTCACTTTAATCCAGCTCTTGGGGCACTATTTTGTTGACTGACAAATTCCCCCCACTGACAACAATGAAGAGGCACAATTCCTCCCAAGGACACCAATGATGGGGCACAATTTCTCCCAAATATGCAAAAAATGGGGCACAATAACATCAATGATGTTGCACTATTCATTCCAGGGACATCAACGATGGGGCACAATTTCTCCCAATGAGGCCAACAATGGGGCACAATGACATCGATGATGGGGCACTATTCCTTCCAGGGACATCAACAATGGGGCACAATTTCTCACAATGGGGCACAATGACATCAATGATGGGGCACTATTCCTTCCAAGGACATCAAAATGGGGCACAATTTCTCCCACTGACACCAGTGAAGAGGCTTAATTACTTCCACTGAAACAAACAATGGGGAGGTTTTTTTTCCCACTGATGTCGGTACCTTTTTTTACTCCCAAAGGCCACAGTCTGGCCCCTCTAAAGTCTGAAGGACAGTAAACTGGCCCTTTGTTTAGAAAGTTTGGAGACCCCTGACTTAGATCAGCCTCTTTCAACCAGGGTGCCCTGGCACTCTGGGGTGCCTTGGGGTTTCTTCAGGGATGCCTTGGCAAAACTTCTAAAAATTGATCGAAAATCTTATAAAAGCCAGCAGGTGGATCAAGCCTGCCTTTTAGTTATACAAAGCCTTTCTAGACACTGTCATCCTAACAACCAATGACATCAGTTAATAGGGACGATGTCTGTTGCCTCTACAGCATCCTTGTTTGACCCTCTTCATTTCAAATAATTGTTATTGCAATTTTTGTCAAACAACAGGGGAAAACAATAAGCAGGATTGCATAAGATGTGTAACAGGCAATGCGAAATAAGAATCAAAGAGCAATATTCAACCAGATCAATTTAGCTCATAAGTACATAAAATCCTCAATACAGTAAGGTATAAAGTATAAAGTACAGCTTCTACACTCAATTCCACTGGTAGCAACATATCTGTGCAAGTGCGCCCCTTGTTTGACCCTCTTGTGCCCCTCTCCCTCAGCACTGGGGTGACATTAACTGACTGATGGAGAGAAACTGAGGGAGAAGAGAAACATTAGCATACTAGTCAGTACCAGTGTGCAAAAGTGCATTTTCTTTGGAAGAATAAATCACCTCTAACTTTGGTTGTCCTACGTGTGGATGTTGCTGCATTGTGTAAAGCTTTTAGAATTGTGTTTTACATTTTAGAATAACGGGCCTCAAGACTGCCCATAATTTTAAAGGGTGCCTTGAGATTGTCTATAATTTTAAAGGGTGCCTAGACTAAAAAAAAAAAGGTTGAGAAACCCTGCTCTAGATCAACTGTGGGTATAGGATTGTGTATATAGTATTGTAAGATTTTTTTGGGGAGGGGATTTTATTTTTTCCACTTTTATTGCTTAAACTTGATGGACTTGTGTCTTTTTTCAACCAGACTAATGGTGGCCATACACTAGCCGAAAAATAATTCGAAAATCTGTCATTTGGTCCAATCGTTCGTTTTTCGTCCAGTTAATGGGCACAAATAGAAAATTTATATTTAAAATGAAATATTAAATTAAATATTATATTTAAAAATGTATATTTAGAGCGATTTAACCACTTTACCACCGGAGGATTCTGCTGTCTTACGTCCAGGCAACTTTTTGCGATTCGGCACTGTGCGACTTTAACTGACAATTGCGCGGTCGTGCGATGCCGTACCCAAACGAAATTTACATCCTTTTTTTACCACAAACAGAGCTTTCTTTTGGTGGTATTTGATCACCTGTGCGATTTTTACTTTTTGCGCTATAAACAAAAAAAAGAGCGTTTATTTTGAAAAAATAACAACATTTTTAACATTTTTTTATATGAAATTCCTCCCAAAAAATATGTAAAAATCAAATTTTTTTAAAATTTTTGGCCAATTTGTTTTCTGCTACCTATGTTTGGTAAAAAAAAAATCACAATAAGCGTATTTTGATTGGTTTGCGCAAAAGTTATTGCGTTTACTAACTACGGGGAAGATTTTTGTCATTTTTGGTGTTTTTTGTTTAACGCGTAATGGCGGCGATCTGCGATTTTTTTTGCGGGACTGCAACATTGCGGTGGACAGATCGGATCCTTGACTGACATTTTTGACACTTTTGGGGGTAACAGTGACATTACTGCAGTAATCAGTGCTATATATATGCACTGTTACTGTAAAAATGACACTGGCAGGGAAGGGGTTAATTTTATTGGAGAGGGAGGGGTTAATGTATGCCTGGTGCTTACTGACGTGTGTGGGGGGAGGTGACTGAGTGACACAGGGACAGATCGTATGTTCAGCTATGCTGAACCCTGCAATCTGTCACTCCCTGTCACTATGGAGATCCGCCCGCTCTGTTTACACAAGCAGGCGGATCTCCAAACTCGATTCCCCAACGATCGGGGAAGAGCGGCGGCGATCGCCGCCGCTCCTCCCCTGGCCCGACTCCCGCTGTGAATGAAAACAGTGGGAGCGCGCCTCCGGCGGCGCGTGAGCGCCGCCTACAGGGGGAGGAGTCCAGCGACGTAGGTATACGATAACGATAACGAGCCACTGTGCCGCAGTAGCAGCACAGTGGCTAGAGGTCAAGTGGTTAACCTCAGGCTACGTAAGGGTTTTTTACAGTAAGGTCAATAAGATTGTGGAACTCTCTTCCACAAATGGTGGTAACTGCAGGGAGTATGGCTACTTTTAAAAGACTCTTGGACATACTGTACATCTCCAAGATCAAAACATTCAGGGGTATGTGAGATGATTACAGCCACACACACCTACACAGGTTGAACTGGACGGACTGTTGTCTTTATTCAACCTCAACTACTATAACTATGTAACATGTAGCTTACAGTCTCTAATCCTCTTTCTCAGCATATAGTAGTACACTTAATAACAGATCGTTTCCCAACTAGGGGAAATCTTGTGCTTTTACCCAAGAAGGTATGGGATTCACCACACCACTACTTTGTGGTGCATTCTTATCCTTTCCAGGAACAGTGGCGTGTTTTGTTAGATGTCAAAATTTATGCCAAGCTAATAGCAAATAGGCTGTCTGAACTCAATGTCCAAATTGGTAAACTAAGACCAAGTAGGTTTTGTGGCAGGGCGACGAGTGCCAGATGCCACACGGAGAATGATAAACTTAATTAATTTAGCTGAAAAAACCAAAAGGCCTTCTCTTCTCCTTCCACTGGATGCAGAGAAGGCCTTTGATAGGAACCACTGGGGTTACCTATCCTAGGTATTAGAGAAGTTTGGTCTCAGAGACCAGATACATTCTGCTATCATGGCTCTCTACTCTACCCATTCTGCCCATGTGTTCTAGGAAGGCCCATTCTCCTCCCCATTCAAAATCACTAATGGCACACGGCAGGGTTGCCAATTAGCGCCATTAATATTTGATCTCCTTATTAAACCACTAGCGGAAAAAATCAGATCGAACGCCATGATTTCCGGGATCACCTCAAAAGATAGGCAGCATAAAATGACATTGTTCGCAGATGATATCATTTTATCTATCACTGAGCCTCTGCGCTCTCTGACAATGATTCAGGAGATTTTTCAACAATTCGGTGCCGTCTCATATTATAAATTAAATCCCTCTAAATCCCAAATTCTGGGCCTGGGCATAAACGACTACATAAAAAAAATCCATTCTTAAAAATCAGCCACTTCACTGGGAATCAGATCAGATTGCATACTTAGGCTTCCCAAAACTCCCAAGACTCCCAAAACCATTTCAACGCCAACTTCCTCCCTCTTCTGTCAGAAATCAAGGTAGAGATAGCAAGACTAAAGAAAGTTTTATATGTTCTGGTCTGGCAGATTAGCTGCCTTTAAATTGTAAATTTTACCCAAAATCCTTTACTACTTCAAAACCCTACCAATTCCAATACCCAACTCCCTTTTTTTTAATACACAATCTCTCATCTCAAACTTTATTTGGGGCAGGAGGCAAGCCCAGGTGTAATCGCAAAACGCTGATGAAAAATAAATTGGTTGGAGGCATGGGATTACCCGTCGTAAAAGACTATTACACAGCATCTCTCCTAGACCAGTTGAGAAATTGGATTCTCCCGTCACAGAACAAACCATGGTTCAGGTTAGAAAGGGATGTAGTGCACCCGAACTCGTTAAATAAGCTGTTATTAATAAACCCCCCATATGAACAGCGGCACCTTCAAAAACCACCCAACTATTCACTCTTCATTAAATGCATGGAGAGAGCTTATACTCCATCACCCCCCTGCCTAATTCTTATTAAAATAAAAAAAATACAAGTACCCTCAGAGCCGGTTCAAACTGGGGCGACTTGTCAGGCGACTTGGTCGCCTGACAAGTCGCCGTGGGTCGCCTGCCATAGATTAGCACAGGACCCGTTCTAATAGGAGCGACACAAGTCGCTCCGACTTAGAAAAAGGGTCCTGTACTACTTTGGGGCGACCTGGAGCGACCTGCATTGACTTCAATGATATGAAGTCCGTGCATGTCGCCTTCCGAGGTCGCGGTGCGAGCTGTGCACCGCGACTTCACAGGTCGCCCCGGCAAGTCGGGTCGCCTGTATGTGAACCGGCTCTTACAATCTTTACAATTTTTGATAAAAGACATCTCCCTCAGGGGGTGGAGCGAGAAGGGCATTCAAAATGTATCCAATCTCTATTCAGATGGCAGACTGTCCTCATTTGAGTCCATTGCAAGATCCTAGAGAGTGGAGGAAGGGACGAGCCCCTCTGTGTATATTAGTAATACTGGTCTACCTTGAATATTGTCTTCAAAACAGAGGTAACAAAACCGTTCTGCTATAATGTTGTCAACATTTGATAAACCAAAGGAAGAGCAGGCTAGCCTTTTTTGTCTAGGGTGTAATCCCCAGGGCCGGCCCTACCATGGGTCCCACTCGGTCCATTGGACCCAGGCAAAACTTTGAGAGGGGCAGCAAATTGAAACCCAAGATTTTTTTTTCCAGCAGATTTGTGTGTCATCAGTTTGCGGCACGTTACGGGCGGCATTTTCATCTCACACTTGCCGCCTGTAATGCAAACTGATGAGTATGAGGAGGCGGAGCGTCTCCTCCGGGAAACGTCCCTCACATGATTGTGGGTTGCACAATGACGTCACACATTCAGACAAACAAAATAAAACTGGAGTTTGTGGTTTGGAATTGAACATAACGGTATGTCATATGATTTTGCATATAGACAAGGAGCTGTTGCATGTAAATCTGACTTCCTGATAAATGTAATATTGGTTTTAATTATCATGATATAAAATAATGCAGAAAAAGGGGGTTCCCGTATGGTGGGACTTTTCAGGCACTCTAGTGGAAATACAATAGTATAGTATAATACAAAATTAACTTTATTGAAAAGATAAGTTCATACATATAAAAGCATGGCAAGCAGCTATGAAAATACAAAAGTTGCAGACAACGTGAGTACTGTAGAAGCAGGAACCCAACGCGTTTCTAAGTGTAATACTTCTTCCTCAGGGGTACTCTTTAGCTTACAGTGTCTCTATTAACTGCGTTTGTATGATAAATATCTTGCTTGCACAATAATAAAAGCAACCAAACTGTGGAGGTCCATGTGATAGGTTTAGATGATGGTATAAATAGTTGTAATAGCCCAATGATTCAGCCAAAGTGTGGGAAGACTACCAGCAAAGCCCATTGGGTAGCTGAAGTCCAAAGAAGGGAGCCCTTGGACTGAGATAAGCAGCTTCAAAGATTCATGACCACAGCTCACAAAGATCAGTGATGGGGGCATGATTTTTTATTTTTCGGGGGGGGGGGGGGGGTCAGCATTTCATTCTTGGACCCAGGCAGCGCAATGTCTAGAGCCACCCCTGGTAATCCCTTATAACTTGATGGAGCGAAACCAGTGGAGGTTGGTATATATTAGAAGAGATATGCTTGTGAATGTAATATATCCGTGTTATCAAGCCTTAATCATAGAGTAATATTTGGTCTAAGACAGTGATGGCGAACCTTGGCACCCCAGATGTTTTGGAACTACATTTCCCATGATGCTAAACCCCACTGCAGGGTGCATGAGCATCATGGGAAATATAGTTCCAAAACATCTGGGGTGCCAAGGTTAGCCAGCTCTGCTCTAGCATATAGTTATTTTGTGACGTGGACAAACTTTTCTACATGCTATGCTTAACTGTAGAAGTTAAAAGCCAGGTTTCCAAAGGGTTACTGAGCATAGTGTGTCTAAGGTTATTATGTGTAGAGGGGAGAGGAGTAGGCGTGGGAGAAACAAGGCAAAGTAGAGAAGGTAGAGATTAAGAAGAAGGGAATGGAGGAGGAGAGGGTCACCGGGGGGAGAAGCATAGCCTGAGCCTAACGATTTGTAATTCATGCGTTTACATGCGCACAATGAATACTACTAATATTTCTGTTTATCAGTGTTTAGAGCCTTTGCGAGAGGTCACAAGTCACTTGGTCCCTGACGAAGCCATTGAAATGGCGAAACATGTAGGACCCCGGTGACCCCCTGCATCTCCTCGGTTTACACGAACGTAGTATTCACATGTATTTTCACTGTAACCTCTGTTTATGAATTTTGACCATGAACTTTTGGATACAAATCCTGTATCTTTTTAATTCACAATGTTAATCAATAAAATACAATATTTTTAATTCAATTTCTGTTTGCTCTGTCTGTGCCACAACCATACACCTATAAAGTCCCATCATTCTGGTGGTTTCATGGCTGGTTTTCCAGTCCACTGAACACCAGATTCTGCTTTTACCTAGAAGTGAGCTATCTGATGGGCTGAGGGGTCACTCTTAAGGCAATAAAAAGGGAATTATAGAAGTTAGATGGAAGGTAGTGTTCCACCCATGGAAGCCAAAGGCATTCATATTTGCTACATCCTTTTAAAATTTAAAATAACACTCATGTTATACTTACCTGCTCTGTGCAATGGTATTGAACAGAGCAGCACTGAACCTCCTCTTCTGGGGTCCCCTGCCAGAGCTCTCTGGTCCTCAACTTCTCTGAGAGCCCCCATAACAAGCTTCTTCCTATAGGGGTGTAGCACTGCCCCCTTGAGGACTACCAGATGTCACACTTACGGGTCCCCCTGAGTTACCATTAGCAACATTAACATGCACAGTCTCTCTCTCTCTCTTCCATCTTGGCTTGTCCAATAATCAGGCCAGGGGTATGTAGCTGTTTTGATATTTATTTATAAATTTGGGATAGGAGAAGGGAATAGTCGGATACTCCGAATTAACTATGCACAATATTGGAGGACTTCGATCTCTCGGTACAGCCAGGCTGTTGATCCACCTTGCCACTGAGGTGGATTTGGATTTAAGTCTCTTTCCTAAGATGACTTGATGAACTAAGATTATCTTCAGGACACTCTCCTTAGTATCCTCTTCCTCAACTGCCGACACCTGTCCACTGACTATCCTACTCCTGGGGTGGCCCCCTCAGGTCAGGCCCTTTGACACGAGCCCCTGTACTCATGATACTGTTTTTCTAGGGTCTCCAGTGTCTCCCCCTCAGTCAGCTCTCCTGGACCTCTGGGTTCAGCTCCGTTCCTCTGGCCCTCAGGACGACCTCCTGAGGCCACGTGCCGCTGCTACAGAGGGAGAGGCAGCCGCCACCCTCCCTCCGGGACTCCGCTCACCAGCCAAAGACCCCACAGCACATGTACTTCTGGCTTTTATACAGTATCCAGAATGCGCCGAGGCAACATGCCCCTGCCAATCACCAGGACTGTACCAAAGCCTATTCATCCATTTGTCAGGTTTCCTCCCACTGTCCAACATGCCTCCCTATTGGACCAGCGTGGAACACTCTCTAGACATAATGAATCACATACTGAGCACAATGAGCAGACCTCACTAACAGATCCTGCTCTCTAATAGGCAGAAAGCAATATAGATTTCCCTGCTGCTCCTCTGATAGGCAGACAGAGCCAAAAACTATACTCTCTCGCTAGCACCTACCTAGGAGGGGGGCTACAGGGGCATTCTGGCTGCTGAGCCCAGATGGTAGCATCCACAGACACATGCAGTATGGCTTGGCCCCACCCCTCCTCACAGGATTTGACTGACAGCAGCAGGAGCCAATGGCTCTCAGTAAAGCCAGTTGAATGCAGGAAGAGAGCAGAGGGGGGCTTCCGATGGGTACAGCGCTGGATTTGAAAGTGGTATCAGATAAGTGTTTGGGAGGCCCAGACGTTGTAAGATTTTTACCTTAATGCAGAGATTGCATTAAGTTAAAAAAAAAAAAAAAAAAAAAAAAATCTGCCTTTAGAACCACTTTAATTTAGTGAATTTTCTTGCTGTTTTAACACAAATTAAAGAGAGCAAAAAAAGTAAAACAAAACATTTAAAGTGACAGTACACAATCAAAGGCCAACAATCTTCTTCTAGGTCTTCCCTGCTCTTTGTTGGCATTGTGTGATCCTTGGCATTTGAGCACCCAAAAGTTTGCGCCCACAGACCAGTTTGCATGGAAAAATGACCGTGCGCAAACTTTATTGCATGACTTTACATACTGGAGCACGCAAAGGCTTTCTTAGCTCAGGAGCGAATGTGTTCATGAAGATGACCAATTATTTTCTTAACCAGTTCCTGACCACCCGCCACCTTTTTACTGCAGCAGGGTGGCTCTCCTGCGCGAACCGATGTAGACCTACGTCGGTCGTGCGTCTGCACTCCCGCCCCCACTCGGCAGCGGGGAAGCTGATGCACGGGGCAGGTGGCTCCAGTTGTCGCCGGGCACTAGCGATCGCTCCCCGCTGAGAGAGAAGGACGGTCGGCTATTGTAAACACAGCTGACCGTTCTTCTCCCTGGAATGATCACAGAGCGCCTGTGACCCTTCTATATAGGAACACAGGTCTCTATTATCATTTCACAAGCCACGCCCCCCCACAGTTATAAAACACTCCCATAGGCTCACATTTCACCCCTTGATCACTCACAATGTTAACCCTTTCCCTGCCAGTGTCATTATTACAGTAACAGTGCATATTTTTAGCACTGATTACTGTAGTAATGTCACTGGTCCCCCCAAAAGGGTCAAAAATGTCAGTTAGGGGTCCGATCTGTCCGCCACAATGTCGCAGTCCCGTTAAAAATCGCAGATCGCCGCCATTACTAGTAGAAAAAAAAAGAAATGACATAAATCTTTTACGCAATAACTTTTGCACAAACCAATCAAAATACGCTTATTGCAATTTTTTTTACCAAAAATATGTAGCAGAAAATAAATTGGCCTAAAATGTTAAAAAAATTTGATTTTTAATTTTTTTTTTCTTGGGAATGTTATATAACAAAATGTAAAAAATATTATTTTTTTTTTTCAGAATTGTTGCATTTTTTTGTTTATAGCGCAAAAAAAAAAAAAAAAATCGCAGAGGTGATCAAATACCACCAAAAGAAATCTCTATTTGTGGGGAAAAAGAACATCAATTTTATTTGGGTACAGCGTCGCACGACCGTGCAATTGTCCGTTAAAGTAACACTCGTAGTCGCAAAAAATGGCCTGGTCATTAAGGGGGCAAATCCTTCCGGTCCAGAAGTGGTTAAGTAAAAAAAAAAAAAAAAAAAAAAAAAAAACCATCTGCCTTTAGAACCACTTTAATTTAGTGAATTTTCTTGCTGTTTTAAAACAAATTAAAGAGAGCAAAAAAAGTAAAACAAAACATTTAAAGCGACAGTACACAATCAAAGGCCAACAATCTTCTTCTAGGTCTTCCCTGCTCTTTGTTGGCATTGTGTGGTCCTTGGCATTTGAGTAATAATCGTCAAAGCCGATATATTGAGGGCCGATCTGCACTTTCCCCGATATATTGGAATTGGCCTTTTGATTTACCGATATTGCCGATATTTTGGGAAAGTGCTTGTACCGGACTGATGGCTGCAGCTAGAGGCATCACCCCGGTACCGGTGTCCATAGCCGACGGTCGGCTGTCTTGTAATGACAACCAATGCAGCTGAGAAGCCGCTCGGCTGTCATTACAAGGAGCGGGAGGCGACGTCCCGCCGCCTACCGCGGCTTGCCCGGGTCTCCCATCCCACCGGGAGACCCGGGCATCCTACCTTCACCGCCGCCGTCTGAATAGGTCTGTGATGTGAGTCACTTTGGTTGGGGGGCTTGTGGAACCCAGATTGCTTTAGGGAGGTTGGGAGACTCCTCGTCCGGTTTCCCCAGTCCTTCCTATGTGTAAGTCACCCTGTGTCTATTAGGGGCACTGGGTGACCAAGAACCCCAGTCAGGTCTGCTCTGCACTAATCAGACTCTTGCTAGTGGGGTGGGGGTTTGTTGTTGTTGAATACCTGCATTCCATTGTTCTATTGTTCCTGTCTGCCTATAGTAAGCTTATTATGGGATGTGTATGTTTGTGTGGCTAAGGGGGAGGGGTTGTCAGATTGTATATCTCTGTGTGCATGTGTTTTGAATAAACAGTTTGATTCTGGTTGACTCCAAACTTGTACTGTCTAGTTCTTGGGGTAACTATAGCCAGATTCACGGATCCCATGTTCCAGAGCTTAGGAAGCAGGTTACTGGCGGAGATACCCAGTTGCGGTGTCCGGATTCCATCACAAGGTCTCCATCTGCAACGCCGCCGTCTGACTGGGTCTCCATTTCTTTGAATTCGTTGCCGCCGAGTATCCGGAAGTGATGTCATGACATGACATCACTTCCGGGTACTGGCGGCGCCAAATTCAAAAACTTACAGCATTTAAAACAGCCAAACTTGGCGTTTTGAATGCTTTTAAGTGCAGAGGAGAGGTTTGGGGTCTTTTAGACCCCCAGATCTCTCCACCACAGTACCTGTAGACATAAAAAAAAAATCTATATATATTTTAATGTTCGAAAATATCGGCCAATATCGGTCGATACCGATATCCGATGACCAAAATATCGGTATCGGCGGTAAAAAAACGATATCGGTCGATCACCAAATTTGAGCACCCAAAAGTTTGTGCCCACAGATCAGTTTGCATAGGAAAATGACTGTGCGCAAACTTTATTGCATGACTTTACATACTGGAGCACGCAAAGGCTTTCTTAGCTCAGGAGCGAATGTATTCACGAAGTTGAGCGATATTTTTCTTTAGCACCTACAATACTTTTCAGTTTAGTAAATGTTTATTGTCAGATTCATGTTCAGTAGAAAAGTATTTTGTGAAATATTTCCAAGTTTGTTTTATATAACACAACAAGGTGAAAATGTCAATTTTATTACGAGGATCCACCGCGTCTTCTTCAGCACGCTGACCTCTTGACTTGAGCAAAAAAATTTGCTTGTAGTCCAAAAATATTGGCTGTTAGGCTGAGCTGTTTAACATCAAAATGTGTATGTGTGTTGTCTTCTCCGGTGAAAGCCCGGGGAGCCTTGGCCATGTAACCTGACAGCTCTCTAGCTGGGAGCCTGGGCTCATATTGTACTTGGATGTTTTTGAATCTCCTGTTTAGGATCTGTGAATGTTTGATAATTACGGGCTGCGCTGAAGACAAGAATATGTGTGTTGCGTAATACACAATGGCTTATCTTCATCTTGAAAACATCAGGTTCACGGAAAGATCACCGTCCTCCTTCAGAAAAAAAAAGGCAGCCTTGGCCAGTTTTAGAAGACTGATTTTAAAGCTGAACTCCAGGAAAACAGTTAAATACACAGTTTAAATGCATATCTGGATGCTCTTCTAGCTGTCAACCCAAATGTATTTCTGTCCTGTTCTCAGTGGTGTATTTTGGTTTTGTGCTGCCCTAGGCAAGACTAAAATTGGACGTCCCCCTCCTATGTAAATTTGACCCACTCCTTCCTTTTTAACGGATGTTACTCCCTCCACAATTGAATGACTCCAAGTCCCAACATGAACCCCTGAGATCTCACGAGAGGAGGGGGTGAGAGGGGGTAGGGGAGGGGGGGGGTGAGGGAGGGAGAGAGAGAGAGGGGTGATGAGAGAGAGAGGGGGTGGTTGAGGGAGGGAGGGAGAGAGAGGGGGGATGAGAGAGAAGGGGAAGGGAGAGAGAGAGGGGGGTGAGAGAGAGGGGAGTGAGAGAGAGAGAGGGGGGTGAGAGAGGGAGAGGGGGGATGAGAGAGAGAGAGAGAGAGAGAGAGTGAGAGAGAGGGGATGAGAGAGAGGGGGGGATGAAAGGGGGAGAGAGAGGATGAGAGAGGGGGGGGGTGGTGAGAGAGAGAGATGTGGGGATAAGAGAGATGGGGATGAGAGAAAGAGACGGGGTGAGAGAGAGAGAGAGAGAGAGAGAGAAAGAGAGGGGGTGAGAGAGAGAGAGGGGGTGAGAGAGAGGGGGGGTGAGAGAGGAGGGGGTTGAGAGAGGTGAGAGAGAGAGGAGGGGTGAGAGAGAGAGAGAGAGATAGAGAGAGAGAGAGGGGGGTGAGAGAGAAAGATAGAAAGAGAGGAGGGGTGAGAGAGAGATAGAGAGAGAGGGGGTGAGTGAGTGAGTGAGAGGGAGAGGGGGGGGGGGTGAGAGAGAAAGAGAGGTGGGAGAGGCAGCCCTCAGGTGGAGGGGGCAGCTTTTTAGCTGCTCCCCTGAAAAGTGCCGCCCTAGGCCTGGGCCTTGTCGGCCTAGGCCAAAATACAGCACTGCCTGTTCTAGAATCCTCCAGCCATACGTCCCCTCCCTCTTCCTGGCCAATGGCCACTAAAATCCCTTCTCTTTTTAGCCAATCAGGAAAGGGGTCTCACGATCATTCCTGATTGGCTGGGAGGAAAATCAATGTGATAATAGCGAATATTCATTCACTATTGTCATACAACTGGGTGGGCTCGGGGCGCAGTGCTCTGCGTCCCGAGCCCACCCTTTTTTTGAAGCCTATTAGAGCCTTTTGCTCTAATCACGTGCTTAAAAAAAAAAAAAACTCCCCTATTGGAATCCATCTGTCCGGCATCCTGCATGTAGATTAGGGCAGTGGTTCCCAACTCCGGTCCTCGGGACCCACCAACAGGCCAGAGTTTAAGTATTACCTTGGGGAGATGCAGACTACAATACTGCAATCACTGAACAGCAAATGAGATCACCTGTGATGTTATTTAGTTATCTTACAAACCTGGCCTGTTGGTGGGTCCCGAGGACCGGAGTTGGGAACCACTGGATTAGGGGGCCGGATGCATGGATGGGGGGGTGGCACCCCTGCACCCCCAATGGATGGGCCGCCACTGGATTCCACTAGATTTTAGTTAGGGGTATCAGAGTAAAGGGGACTGAACACAAATACACGCCACACTTTTTAGATATTTATTTGTAAAAAAAAGTTGAAAACCATTTATCATTTTCCTTCCACTTCACAATTATGTGCCACTTTGTGTCGGTCTATCACATAAAATCCCAATTAAATACATTTACATTTTTGGTTGTAACATGACGAAATGTGGAAAATTTCAAGGGGTATGAATAGCATTATGTTGTGATGTAATATGTATATTTATAAATTAACTGTGATATTATATGTTTATACTGCGTTATGAATTTTATGTACATATATGTAATACCCATGTCAGCTCACTGATTTATTTATTGATATATTCTCTTTGATTGCAGCCATGTATTTCATATAAAGTCCCCATTTCCTTTTGTTTTTATTGATCAAGGGGTATGAATACTTTTTCAAGGCAATGTACCAGTCTGGATGTCCCACCACTTCCTCAAACTCTATCCAAAACCAAGCTCATTATATTTCCTCCCCCACGTGCCCCTTCCACTGACTTCTCTGTAAAGATCAATGCACAACTACTTTCCTGTCCACCCCATGCCAGGATGTAAGGTGTAATCCAGGACTCTGAACTCTCATTTTGACCCCACATTCAATCACTGTCCAAAGCTTACTGTCTCAACCTCCCTACATTTCTCCAAAATATGACCCTTCCTAACCAATGACACCACAAAGCTCCTAAATTCACTTCCTGGTTATCTCTCGCCTTGACTACTGCAACTCCCTGCTAGTTGGCTTACCTTTACATAGGCTATCCCTCCCTTCAGTCCATCATGAATGCTGCTGCCAGACTCATCCACCTTACATACTGCTCAGTGTTTGCTACCCCTCTCTGCCAACCCTTCCATTGGTGTCCTCCACCCCTCTCTGCCAATCCCTCCATTGGCGTCCTCCACCCCTCTCTGCCAATTCCTCCATTGGCGTCCTCCACCCCTCTCTGCCAATCCCTCCATTGGTGTCCTCCACCCCTCTCTGCCAATCCCTCCATTGGCGTCCTCCACCCCCTCCCTGCCAATTCCTCCATTGGCATCATCCACCCCCTCCCTGCCAATTCCTCCATTGGGGTCCTCCACCCCTCTCTGCCAATCCCTCCATTGGCATCCTCCACCCCTCTCTGCCAATCCCTCCATTGGCATCCTCCACCCCTCCCTGCCAATCCCTCCACTGGCTTCCTCCACCCCTCTCTGCCAATCCCTCTATTGACTTCCTCCACCCCTCTCTGCCAATCCCTCCATTGGCGTCCTCCACCCCTCCCTGCCAATCCCTCCATTGACATCTTTCACCCCCTCCCTGCCAATTCCTCCATTGGGGTCCTCCACCCCTCTCTGCCAATCCCTCCATTGGCGTCCTCCACCCCTCTCTGCCAATCCCTCCATTGGCGTCCTCCACCCCTCTCTGCCAATCCCTCCATTGGCGTTCTCCACCCCTCCCTGCCAATCCCTCCATTGGCATCTTTCACCCCCTCCCTGCCAATTCCTCCATTGGGGTCCTCCACCCCTCTCTGCCAAACCCTCCATTGGCGTCCTCCACCTCTCTCTGCCAATCCCTCCATTGGCGTCCTCCACCCCTCTCTGCCAATGCCTCCATTGGCATCCTCCACCCCTCCCTGCCAATCCCTCTATTGACTTCCTCTACCCCTCTCTTCCAATCCCTCCTTTGGCTTCTGCTTACCCAACAAATTAAATTCAAAGTTCTAACAATAACATACAAAGCAATCCACAACTCTGCCCCCAGCTTCATTACTAACCAATTATATACCAACCAAATCATTCTCATCATTCCTCCCAAGACCTCCTGCTCTTAAGCTCCCTCGTCACCTCCTCCCATGCTCACCTCCAGGACTTCTCCCGAGCCTCTCCCATCCTTTTGAATTCCCTACCCCAATCTGTCCGATTATCTCCTACTCTATCCACGTTTAGGCAATCCCTGAAAACTTTTCAGAGAAGCCTATCCAGTGCCATCTTAAGAGAATTAAAGGCCTTTGGCAGAGCACTGGGGCCCCGCCTACACAATCACCCACGAGAATAAAAATGCAAATTATCGATAAGGCTATATTTATTGGTACAGCAGTGCCAGGCTAATGACAGCTTCCAAGTTCAGTGGCTGATCCGGTGAACACACACATGGACGGGAGTCAGACTCAACTGTCCTATGTGTGCCTGTTCCCGTGGAGGCGGACTGGCATTCCTGCAGTTGTGGGCTCCCCCTCCACGGCCCAAGTGGCCTGACAGCAGAGCAGGGCCGACAGGCCCTTGCCTCCTGCTAAGTTTGGCGGTGGGATGCACACTGGAATTGGGACTAATGCTTGGCTGGGGCTGGGTCGCTGGGCAGGTGGGGCCCCCCCGGGCAAGTGGGGCCCCCAGGCAACTTCCCAGCGTGCCCATTCGTTAAGGTGGCCCTGAGCCTCTCCTGCCCCCACCTAACAGCTATACATTTATTTTCTCCATCAGCCCATCCCGCCACAGTTATTACCTTTTGTATCACTTGACCCTCCCTCCTTTAAGATTGTAAGCTCTAATGAACAGGGCCCTCTGATTTCTCTTATATTGAATTGTATGGTAATTGTACTGTCTGCCCTCACGCTGTAAAGCGCTGCACAAACTCTATAAATCCTGTATACTAATAATAAAGAGATAGAAGGATTTAAGGCAGCCTACATCCACAGAAGATCTGTGCTTAGTCTGCATCTCCAAGATGGAACCTATCTGCCGAGTTCCTTCAAGTGTACCTAGAAGAATTGTTGCTGGTTGCAAATATTGATTGGATTTAGATTTTTTTTTTTCTGTTCGCTCACTTTTCATTTTGTAAATTGATAAAAAGAAACAATATATATATATATATATATATATATATATATATATATATATATATATATATATATATATATATTTTTAAGAATTCTTACTATACAGCATTTCTTCACACCTGCCTAAAATTATTGCCAAATACTATATACATGTAGCACCCCCCTAGTCAGGTGCTAGATAGGAGATATAGTTTGGCATTTTATGCTTAACAGGAAAGCAGCAGGAAAAACATAATTGCTTCATCTGCTTATCAGAGGACCTTGATTTTTAGTTAGGCCTGCCCAGTGTGCTCGGTGTGTATTCATCTGGTCTGACGGAGTGTCCCCACTGCGTCCAATAGGGAGGTTTGTTGGACAGTGGAGGAAACCTGGCCAATGAGACATAGGCTTTTGTAACCATCCCAGTGGGTTGACACCTGGAGAGGTGCATCATGGGATTGGAAATAAAAGCGGAGAGCACCTGAGGCAGAGTGTCTTTTGGCGGGAGCAAAGTCCCAGGAGGAGGTGGACAGCTTTCTCTCCTCCTGCTGAAGTGAGGAAGGTGGTCCAGGCAGTCGGCCTAGGGACCAGGGGTTGAGCTGTGCTGCAGAGGATCCAGAGTGCTGACCAAGTGGAGCTGCTGGGCAGAAATACTTCTGGAAAAACAGTATCATGAGTACTTAAGCATCTGCCCAGAGGTCTGCTTAAGAGAGGGGACCACTCTAGGGGGGTCAAGGGGATCAAGAAGCCAGCTAATCCGGAGTGTTATAGTAAAGGGGTGCCAAGTAGTTGAAACCCTGAAGACAGGAAAAAAGGGGGCGCCAGGAAGGGCCCTGAAGTTGCTCAGCAGTAGTCTTTTATAAAGGATAGCTACCTCAAGAAAGGAATACCTCAGGAAGCTAACAGGACTCTTTCACATCCAAAGGCAAAGTAAAGTATGCGGCCTAGCCATGACCAGCGTCAGTCAGCGTTAACCAGCGTCAGTCAGCGTTAACCAGCGTCAGTCAGCATTACCCAGCATCAAACAGCATTTTCTATATCGTCCATGCCTATTGTGTATAGTTCAGTTCAACCGGAGTATCCCACTCATCCCTTCTCCTACCCAAGTTCCGAATAAAACACAAAAACCAAAGAAACTGGACTGGTAATGGTAACCCAGGGGAAGCTCCCATGGGAGTAGTGCTATATATATATATATATATATATATATATATATATATTATATATATATATATATACATATAGACACGCATGTATATATATATATATATATATATATATATATATATATATATATATATATATAAAAGACAGTATATATTGCATCTTGTTAAAGCAATCCTAGCGGCTAACTAGCCGCTGGATTTTTTTTACAAGCAGCTATCCCCCCTCCCCCTTACTCTTGCAGCCTCTCTGCGGCTGTACTGGGACTTTCCTGCCCCCCCGAGAGCCCCGATCGACCAGACCAGATTGGCTTTGTTGGGCTCTATGATATAGTAACCAGGAAGCAATAACTCCACATCACTTCCAGGTTACCTGAAAGTAAACAGTGCCATTTTTAAAAATCAAAAGCACTGTATCCCCGATCTTGGTGTGATCAAATGCTTTGAAGGGCAAAGAAGGAATCTGAGGTCTAATAGACCCCAGATCTCTCTATAAAGGGTACCTGTCATGTGCCCATTGCTCTCTCAAGGGATGTTTACAGCAAATGATTGTAAAAGCAATAAAAGTGCTAAAAGAAAAAAAATTGAAAGCGACAGTGTAAAAATAAATAAATAATTTTAAAAATTGTAAATTTCCCTTGTCCCCCCCTGCTTGTGTGCACATGAACACATGCATCGGTTTTGCACGCACGCACCTGTAAATCTAAAGTGGTCACCTGTAAAGGCTTTGAAAGTGTCGCCTATGGATAATAGAATTGACAACATTTGTCGCGGCTGCACGGGCGTGCGCAATTTTAAAGCATGAAATGTTTGGTATCTATTTACTCGGCATAACATCATCTTTTACAAAACAATTGGTTTATGTATTGTGTGCCAGTGATGCCTTGCACTCATTCTTCTGGGTTGAGGGACACCCAGGTGAGACCTGCGTTCAGAGCTACTTTTTATTTTAAACACCTCCTGGGCAGGGCCGTAGATATTTTTTTTTTCCTGGGGGGGGGGGGGGGGGGGTTCAGCCTTGAGTACCCAGAGAACAATAATTATCATGCCTGCCACACTGTGACAAATTGTGGTGTGTATATATGCAGTATATACAGCGCCCCCAGCAGGCACATCTGTTAGTGAAGCAAATAGTAAACATGGCTTCAATGTAAGCCGGGCCCTGCCTGCCCTGCCTGTCAGCCTCATGGATGAGACAGGTGGTCTTCCCAGTGGCAGTGTGGCTACACTAGCCTAGCTGCTGTGAAATTAATCAATGCTCTGGGGGGGGGGGGTGTTGGACCCCCCCTGATCCCCCCCTTATCTACGCCCCTGCTCCTGGGGTACCATTTATAAACTATTGCATTGGGTTTTAAATCATAACTATAAAGGGTAATAGTTTTAGCGCGGTTTCCAAAAAATTTGATATTGGGTATATGGAAATTGTTGGCTTCACTGTCACATCCAGACACACACCACCTAAGTTCCCCTTCCTTCTCTACTATTTGTTATCACAGTTTTGTCTTGTAAAGCAGATGTGGGCTTCTTTATTGTTCTTGCAGCAGCTGTTTGGCATACATCGGTGTTGTGATTTTAGGAAAATAAATGGCATTCCTTGCAGGGAACATCTTTCACAATGACACAGGTGCTTTGCATGTACATCTGTACTTGTTTCCAGTTTTTTATGATGTTTGGATGGAGAACGTGCGCTCCTAAATGACCATTTATTACAAGATGTAGACACACCGGTGGGATCTGACAAACGCATTATTTGGCTTTATTGTCTTTGTGAAGCCAAGAAAAATTAAATAAGAGTGGTGGTTGACATTTGGGCTAAATATACAACCTTAGGTGAAAACAGCCACTTCTTGGGGTTTTATTCGAGATGTCAACAATAAAGAGACCCTGTCACTAGAGCATTCATTTCATCACATATCCTCCCATATATCCTTACCATAAGAATATACATTGGGGGAAATAATTATTTGATCCCCTGCAAAGAAATGAGGGGTCTATAATTTTTTATCATAGGTGTATTTTAAATTATAGAGACAGAATATCAACCAACAATCCAGAAAAAAAAACACATGACAAATGTTATAAATTGAGTTGCAGTTCAGTGAGTAAAATAAGTATAATAAGTAAATAAGTACTGTGTGTATATATATATATATATATATATATATATATATATATATATATATATATATATATATACACTGTATATATATATATATAATATAAAATAAACAATAAATAATAAACATAGAAAACAAAACAAATAAACAATTAATATATATATATATTGAAGGCATACTTGCTTTGCAGAATTTCTGCAAATATTGGTCTGATTTATGTTTGCTCACTTTGCTTGCATTTTGTAAACAAACAACATAATAATAATAATAAAAAAAAAATATATATATATATATAAAATAAATAAAAATAGATGAATGTGTATATATATATATATATATATATATATATATATAATGTATATAAATTATATATTATACGCATGCATTTTGCAAGTTTGTGCAAACGAAATCCCTGTTCTCAACGCATACTGTTAGACAGGTTAATTTGGTTGGTAAGCAGACTGGTTGGTGAGTTGAGCTGGGACTTTTTTTGGTTTTGTCCTGCATGTGTTGCTCTTCCATGTGCCCCTTGCTGGGAAGGCCAGTCATAGGTGGGGGCAGGGACCCCATTTTGTTTGTTATTGAAATACATACACATATATATATATATATATATATATATATATATATATTTATACAAATATCTACCATTATTGTATACAGAATAATGAATGTTTTATATATATATATATAATATAAAAAAGCAATAAAACAAAAAAAAATATATGTGTGTATATATATATATATATATATATATATATATATATATTGAAAGCATTCTTACTTTACAGCATTTCTGCAAATATTAATTTGATTTAGCGATTGCTCACTTTGCTTGCATTTTGTAAACAATCAATATAATAATATATATATATATATACATATACAAATAAACAATTAAAATAAATATTGTTGAAAGCCATCTTAGTTTACAGCATTTCTTCACACCTGTGTATAACCTTTGCACAGTACTGTATATATATATAATAATAAAGAACTAAAATTAACCTAAAAAATACATAAAAGTAGATCAGAACAAGTAGAGAGCAACAGGACAATATGATTTAAAATAAATATATATATTTATTTTTCATTCTCAAAGGAAGGTTAGCAGTTTCTGTCTGATATTGGTGTAAACAACTTGAGTGAAAATAAATCAGAACGCACATTTATTGGATTGCTAGGAAAAAAAATATTGCACAAGCATAACCTAATCTTCCAGTGAAAATGTGTTAATGTTGTTTCATTTGATACAATTTCCAGTTTCAATACTGTTTCTGTTTATTTAGTTTTTTTTACATGGACGATATAGCACTCAACCCCACCCAAGCTCAGTTTCCCTCAATCAGGTGACCGAGCAGACATTGCGCAATAAGGCAGCTTGGTCCTCTAATGAGGAAAGTCAGTCTGTGCCAGGGTTTCTTAGGAAAATACTTTGCCTCCACGTGTACGGCCCATTTCTATCCAATGAAAGTCATCGTTCTGATTGCAATAAGCAGGCTGGGGCTGCCGGCCTCCAAGAATTTCTCATGTAACAAGCATTTGTCGGTCCCCGGTGAGTAGTTGCACTGTACACTGTAAGTGTTTGTTTTTCTAGAGGGAATCCCAATTGCGTTTAATTAGGCTTGCTTAAAATTTACCAGCTTCGAGTTTTATTTGCAACCTGTGCGTTGACCTATCCTACGGAGTTATTTCCATTCGACCCGCATCCCCGTTTTTTTTGGAACGTGCGTGAAACCTCGCCGATCGGCGCTAAGAAAGAAAAAAAAAAGGCACGTTGATCGTTTTCCTAAGGCTTTACTCATAGAATGGGAAATATCGCGTCCGTCCTTCTGGGAACGCAGATTGCTTAAGTGTTTCTGAACGTATTTATGGCGGGTGGTTGCACGCAATGAAGATTTATTGGCCCTGGCAAGGCTTCTTGCGTGTCTGTTTCATGATTAATACACTTTTTTTGGGGGCCAAGAGATCGACAACAAGCTCCAAGCGTTTTGTCCCGCGAAGCTGCCAAGAGGACATTTTGGCCGCGTCGTATCCGCTGAAACGGTAGCGCGGCTTTGTATGACTTTCACGCCAAGCACTGCCAACTGGTGGTGAGGTGAAAATGACGCCATGGTAGATGAGGAAAGGGAGAAGCTGGTTGAAAAGTTTGGGGAAAGATACATAAACTTGATATATTTTCTCATCTGCTAAGTATGTAAACGGGACAGTAAAACGCCACGTGACGCGCATTACGCCGGACTGACGAGATTTATCCTGAAATTTTATTTGTGAAAATGGCCGGCCTACCTAGACATTTTGTTTATGTGTTCCAGATTAGCTGCTTAGGGGGTCTAGTTCTAAAAAAAATAAAAATTGCATTGTGTGCAAATTGGGCAAAAACAAATGTTCTTTAAAGCGGAGTTCTAGCCTAACCGCCCACTCACCTGTCCCACGGTCCAGCGATGCGCCGTCTTCTCCCTCTCTGCTCCGCGGCCCCGGCATCACTGATGTGGGCACCCGGCTGTGACAGTTTGCGGCTTCACAGCTGGGTACGCACTGCGCATGCGCGAGTTGCGCTATGCGTCGTGATTGGCCGGCAATCTTCTGGGACCTCTGACATGTCCCAGAAGATTGCAGGGAGGGAGGGAGAGAGGAGAACTTCCGCTCAGGGCGCCGCGGCGCTCAGAGCGGAAGTGGGAGCGGGTACATGTCAAAACTAGGTATCCGCTCCCCCCCCCCCCCCAAAAAAAAATGACATGCCAAATGTGGCATGTCAGGGGGTTAGGACTACTTAAAGCGGAAGTTCCACTTTTGGGTGGAACTCTGCTTTAACCGGTTCCCGACCGGTGGCCTTCTATATAGGATTACAGGTCTCTATGGTCATTTCAGAACCCACGCCCTTCCGCCTATTTACTACAGCAATGTGGCTCTTCTGCGCAAACTGACGTAGGGCTATGTCGGTCAGCAGCGGGGACTCCGATGCACGGAGCAGGCGGCTCTAATTGCCGCCTGACACCCGCGATCGCTCCCCGCTGAGAGAGAAGAACGGTCGGCTGTTGTAAACACATCTGACCGTTCTTCTCTCTGGAATGATCACAGAGCGCCTGTGATCCTTCTATATAGGAACACAAGTCTCTATGATCATTTCAGAAGCCACGCCCCCCCCACAGTTAGAATCACTCCCCTAGGCTCACATTTAACCCCTTGATCACCCACAGTGTTAACCCCTTCCCTGCCAGTGTCATTATTACAGTAACAGTGCATATTTTTAGCACTGATTATTGTAGTAATGTCACTGGTCCCCCCAAAAGTGTCAAAAATGTCAGTTAGGGGTCCAATCTGTCCGCCACAATGTCACAGTTCCGCTAAAAATATCAGATCGCCGCCATTACTAGTAAAAAAAAAAAAAAATAAAAATGACATAAATCGTTCCCCCTAGTGATAACTTTTGTGCAAACCAATGAAAATACGTTTATTGCTATTTTTTTACCAAAAATATGTAGCGGAAAACAAATTGGCCTAAAATGTTAAAACATTTTTATTCTTATTTTT